>NC_056733.1:1148201929-1148271929 GCF_019279795.1 Protopterus annectens | reverse complement strand
AGCTCTGCATCCATAAACTGCAAGGGCCGCACCTCCATGAATGCACAGCAGTGCGCCCATTAAAGTCTACGGACACACTGCCTGCATTCACTACTATGATGTCACTGACGTTAAAGTTGACTTTCCAGTTTATGGCATGATTGTAGGGAAAGCCATAATATAAAAAGCTTTTCCACCAGCAAAATAAGTTGACAGACACTTCTCATAATGCTGCGGAAATGTTTTAACACAAATTCCAAGAAAGCCTTTAGGAAAACGCTGAAAGACTGGTAAATGAAAACAAGTGCAAATGTTTATGCCTTGTGTTTTTGGTAAAACACACACAATACCTCAAATACTTTCCTTGTTGTTTCCCTCACTTTCAATGAGCTTGCCATGTGTATAATGTAACTAGTACATGCATATGCACCTAACATACGCACTAACGCCACTGGTCTTGTAGCCAAAAATCCTGCTGCTGCTTATAAATGTCCCATGTCTACATGTACCAGGTCTGTTGCAAGTCCAAAAGGCAACAGTTACTACCTGCATAACTCACTTATGAATCTTATTTCTTGAAATGAGAGAGACAAGTTACACTTGCTCACTACAAGTAGCCGATACCATTTCAATACACTAAACCAAAAACACAATCTCTAACCTAACCCTAAATCTCTATAATTAACTCCAAAACTTCTTACCTTATCTTTTTCTTAAACCCCTCTCCCTAATCCTAGGACCCAGTCCTTAACTCTAATTTCAAAACTGCTTCCTGAAGCCTAAAACCCATGACTAACCCAAAATGTTTAGCTGAAACCCCCATTTACCTCAAAATATAAGTGAATCACCTACCCAGAAACATACACAAATCCCATTTTACATCAAAGCACAGTGAAGCCTTTGTTTACACAACTCACAGTCACAGAAAGTATTTCCACAGACTCACAGATTCTCCCTGAAAATTGCAAGTAACCATCACTAGTCTTAACATCTGTTACAAATCCAGCTGCTACATGTGAAATAGATCTAGCAGTTTTAAATAGTATTCTTTGAGCATTTCATGGCAACTGCATCACATTTTCATACTATTACATTTGCATTTCATTTTTTGCAAACTGTTTCCATCCTATATTGTATTACCAATGACCAATGATTGGTGCTAAATATTTTGTCACTGCCTTATTTGCCCAAGTTGTGACTGTAAGACAGTCTCTGGACTAGCTCATTTAATACATAAGAATAAAAGTAAATAAACCAAATTCTGTCAAGCATATTTAGATTCACTGTGGACTTGATCCACAATCACTGACTCATTCTCCTCATGTCATGTAGCAAACAGATGGTGTCTGATGTTCCTTCTTTCTCGACTACGTTTTAAACTACAAAGTATTACAATACCAGAGTTTTTAACTCTGATTTTTCACAGTATATGCATTACCACTCAGTGACATCCTGGGAGGAGTACACTGTATCAGTTCTGTATGTGTTACCACTCAGTGACTTCCTAAGAGGAGTGCACTGTATTACAGTTCCGTACGTGTTACCACTCAGTGATTCATAGGTTGGTACTAGGCTATCGGCCCTAGGGCCTATACGAGCCTAGCCATAACAATTCCGTGGCTATTTCTTCCCACACTACTTATTTCCCTGATATTAATGACATCAAGGAAGGAGTATACTGTATCACAGTTAGGTAGATGGCCTCCACCTCTAAACTCCTTTCTCTCAGGAACATGTCGGATTCAGTCACACTTGAGTCCTGCTTGGATGCCATTTTAAACTAGATTAACTCAATGTCATATAAGGTTAAACTTAAGAGATGCCTGCCCATGTGTCTACATGACCTTCACTTGCACCATACCTTCCCTATCTTCAAAAAAGTAGGAGGAGCAGACTCCTTTATAGGAATGGGAATCCGAGATTGTTCCTTGATCACTTCAAAACCAGCGGCCAATAGTGAAATCTTCATAAAGAGAAAATCTTCAGGTTTTTAAAACATCTGATTTCTCTTTCTAATCTTGAGAAAGCTATCAAACCCTTGTCTCCCTGTAGATGGACTACCATAAATACATTTTGTCTCTGGCTTTTCTTTTTGATAACATTTCACATGTCTTTGATACTATTCCTACCCTCACTCCTTACTTACTTAACTGAATTTATCAGCAAACAAACATCAACATACTTTTAAACAGGGACATCCTTGCTGATCTCTCCACTCCTCATTAACCATTTTACTAACAATTCTTCACTTTTTATGTTGTCCCCCTACATACTTTCCCCAACTATCATTCATAAATATCTTAGGACTAGGTGTGTACTTAAATGTGTGCTACATTTATGAATTCACTAGGTTATAGACGTTAGCATATGTTGCCAATACACGGAATAATATTCCATAAAAATAGTATCTGTCATCATAGTATTTAATTTTTTACATGTATAAAACTTGTTAATCCAGTTGTCTAAATGGGTTAAAGCCAAACTTTCGCAAAAGCCACAGAACACTGTCTGATTTTTTGAGTCACATAGTATGCAAAAAAAACTTGAAGGAATCAAAGCCTTGATAAAAAGGCAAAGCTAATTACTGCATAGCCATAATCAGCCTTGTTCCTTTTAACCTATACTTTCACCTAACCGTGTATGGCTAGTTTTAGTGTCATTTAACATACTGTAGGAAGGCCTTCTAATTTATTTATTTATTTTTTGCCATGTACATTATGTTCATTTGTTCACTGTAGCTAGGTCATGGTTAAAAATAAACATTGTGGTAAAGTCCTCTTACCTGTTCAAGAATAAGCAGTGCTTCATAGCAAACGTAACCAGGGTTTAGCATGTTCAGAACTCCACAGCCAGGGTACTGATTGCTGCATCATACTACCCCATGCTATGGCTTTTACACTGGCTGCAGCCAGAGTTTAGCATGTTCAGAACTCCACAGCCAAGGTACTGACTGCTGCATCATACTACCCCATGCTATGGCTTTTACACTGGCTGCAGGTCATGGGTTTAGCATGTTCACAACTCCACAGCCAGGGTACTGACTGCTGCATCATACTACCCCATGCTATGGCTTTTACACTGGCTGCAGCCAGGGTTTAGCATGTTCACAACTCCACAGCCAGGGTACCGACTGCTGCATCATACTACCCCATGCTATGGCTTTTACACTGCCTGCAGGTCATGGGTTTAGCATGTTCAGAACTCCACAGCCAGGGTACTGACTGCTGCATCATACTACCCCATGCTATGGCTTTTACACTGGCTGCAGCCAGGGTTTAGCATGTTCAGAACTCCACAGCCAGGGTACTGACTGCTGCATCATACTACCCCATGCTATGGCTTTTACACTGCCTGCAGGTCATGGGTTTAGCATGTTCAGAACTCCACAGCCAGGGTACTGACTGCTGCATCATACTACCCCAAGCTATGGCTTTTACACTGCCTGCAGCCAGGGTTTAGCATGTTCAGAACTCCACAGCCAGGGTACTGACTGCTGCATCATTCTACCCCATGCTATGGCTTTTACACTGCCTGCAGGTCATGGCAATTAGTCTAGTTAACATTCCGATTTTAACATATTGTGCCTTGCACAACCTGGATCCAGTCTACCTTCAGAAACTTTTACTCCCTTTTCTAATGCTTCATTTGTTCAATCAGGCAACCTAGGGATGCCAATAATTCTCAGGGTATGCCTGGAAACCACATGTAGGGGATCCTTCACCAACCTGGCACAGGTCCTCGGAAAATCACTACTTTCTTATCTGGTAGCTTACAAATCTGAGGCCTCTATAACAAAGTCTTTAAATGCTACATAAACAGGTGCATTTCTTGGACTCCATGACATGAGTCTTAAGCAGCGGTTAATGTTCTTTTAGTACCATCTTTAAACTGCTGACTTGTACCACTATTTCAGTATTTATCTACTGTTCACTCAAGTCATCAAAACCATGCACTCAAATGTTATGTTCTCAACTGAAACTTGATGAAAAGCAGTCTCAAAAAATCTTAGCAAGCCACAATTCCTGGAACTTAGGGTTTGGTTTTCTCCAGGTTGCTGCAACCAAAGAGTTGGTTACAAGTGTGCAAAACAGAAAAGTAAAAAAAGTCATTTTTTTAAACAACTTCAAGTCAACTTCTAGGAAAAGCAGTTGTTTTAGTGAAGAAAAAATGAAAAATCAGTTAAAATAAAGTCAATTTTACTGAAGTGATATTCACTTACTATGCAACATTTAAAATAAAAAAGAATATTTCAAACATTACAAACAGCTGGTATACAAGTGCAATACCTGCACTGTTCTGATCTCACAATCGCCCAGTGAAACAGCAGAAGAGCCTTCATTTCCTTCCAAGTGGTCTTTCTCAGAAGTGCACTGACCTCAGAATGAGAAAGCAAGAAGCCCCCCCCCCACCACCAAAAAATTACTATTTTCAATATGTGTCACTTTACAAAAATGTGCATACTCAAGCAACTGCTGAGAAGCTACTGGAATGCCAGTTCAGATATTGTAAAGCTAGAGGTTATGAATACAAAAATCAGTGGAGTACAGTTAAAGTCAGGAAAGTAGTCTTTGGTAGACTGGCCGGACGTTCGGGCTTCCACGGCAGGGAATCACATCTGTTAAGAATACTGCAGCAGTGAATGTAAGGACATGTAGCTAAACTGCAGGCTTTTGTAAGGGTAAAAAAACGTAGTCCTTCAGTCATCGACAATCTCGGTCTTGCGCTCTTCTTCAGGTATCAGGACCTGTCACTGTTGAGAATGATGTATCCAAAAAATGTGTAGTGGAACCTGGATTAAATCCAAAGTTAGTTATGTAACAAGAAGATATGCAGAGGCTGAGGAATACAAAACTCTCTATTAAAACCAAAAATGGTAAGCGCTTTCGCTGTCATCAGCTTCTTCAGACCATACTACAAACGAAAGGATACAAGCCTTAAATACAGCACTTAAACCAATCACAGATAAAAACTGATTAGATAATTAGTGCAGTAGGCTTTTCTTCTTCAGTGCTGGTTTTAAAGAAACAGCACTGTTTAAACCAGGGGGCATTTATTTTTAAATCTTTAAAGTAACTTATTGATAAATCTTTGATCTGTCTCAATATTATTAAATATTATTTGGGAAGGTTCCATTCCTGTCTTACTTCATGAGCCGAATATTTCAAATAAGGGTATATATCCCATAGCGTTAATGAAATGTACACATTTATGGCAAGCCCTCCTACAAGATAATAAGTATATGACATCTGCATATAAACTAATAAAAGAATTTAAATAACAAGATCAAGTCCTTTTGTCAAATTATTGGAAAGAAAAAATTCCTTTGATTGAAAATAGTAAAATAGTCAAAGCAATCAATTCAACTATAAAATCAATTTCCCTCCAAAAGTTAACATTTACTCAACTTATAACGCATACTATACGCGTCTTAGCTTGCATAAATTTAACTCTAAAAATTCTCCTAAATGCCCATACTGTAAAGATGAAACTGCTGATCTCCTTCATATGTTCTGGAGCTGTAAATGTATATACAAATTATGGAATTCCTTAAAACTACAACTGCAGAAGGTGGGTTATCAAACTTCAATGCTTTCCTGGGAATTTACTATATTACATATTCCCCCAAATAATCTATCTAGATCCCAAATTACCATACTTACGGATATCTTTTTGTTAATGAAACTCTATATAGCAACTAATTGGTTGAATCCATCGCAAACTTCATGGGACAACTTTAAGATTCTAGCGATAGAACACATACTGGCCCACAAATTACTAACCAATGAACATACCAAACACATAAATAATCAGAAGATCTGGGAACAAATTTTCAACATTATACTGGCTTAATGTGCGGAACCCAGAACAACCCTTGGATACAAATACTATAAAGTCAAATTTTAACAGTAATCAAATTATTATAAGATATAATACCTACTGTCTAGACTCTTCAGATGTTCCTTTTTGTTTTAAAATGGAAGCATTCATGTATATAGTGTACATATGTTGTAGGATTGTTTTTTGTAGCATTGTTTGGAAATTACCTGTGTATATCCCGGTCAAATCTTTGTATGAACAAATTGAAAAAGTAATAAAGAATTATTAAAAAAAAAAAAAAAAAAAAAACGGGGCATGTTAACTCTGAAGTCAATAATCCATCTTAGTTCTGCATATTCAGTGGAGTTTGTCAGATCACCCTCCCTTGCACTTGCATAAACAATTTGTAAAACAAAAAAAATAAAACAATTGTGAATCACCTGCTTCTTATACATATTTAGCTAATGCATTAGTCAATTTTAAATTACGAATGTCATTTAAATGTTCCATCACCCTTTCTTTTAAAGTTCTGTTACGTTTTCCAATATAGAAACAGTAACATGAGCAAGGAGCAGCATTTTGCCAGGTAAACAATATTCTTAGTCAGACAATCAGCATAAAAAGAAAGTTCCAGTGGACACAGTGGTCTGGGATGCATTACAACACTTGAAGACCATACATATTTGCAAATTCTACAGGATCTACATGCAAATGTGCCCTTACGTTATGAAACAGAAAAGGGACCTATGTTTGTTTATAACATAATCTGCGTTTTAAGGACTTGCTATTCTTGAAAGTAAAGTGGGGCTGTGTGCCCCACAGGGTTATCCTCACCTACTCTAGTGATGTAAGTAGGATATGCGACATTGTGAAAAGAAATTGGCCCATCCTACTGACCGACCCAGAGGTGTGTAAGGCAGTGGGCCACACAACCCCACTTCACTTTCAAGAATAGCAAGTCCTTAAAACGCAGATTATGTTATAAACAAACAGGTCCCTTTTCTTGTTTCAGAACGCAAGGGCACATTTTCATGTAGATCCTGTAGAATTTGCAAATATGTATGGTCTTCAAGTGTTATAATGTACCCCAGAACAGTGTGTCAACTGGAATTTTTTTTTTAGGCTGATTGTCTAAGAATATTGTCTACCCGGCAAAATGCTGTTCCTGTGACGGTTTCTATATTGGAAAGAGTATCGGAACTTTAAAAGAAAGGGTGATGGAACATTTAAATGACATTCGTAATTTAAAATTCACTAATGCATTAGCTAAATATGTACAAGAAGCAGGTTTTTGGTTTTACAAATTGTTTATGCAAGTACAAGGGAGGGTGATCTGACAAACAACACTGAATATGCAGAACTAACATGGATTGACTTCAGAGCTAACATACCCCCTGGCTTAAACAGTGCTGTTTCTTTAAAACCAGCACTGAAGAAAAGCCTACTGCACTAATTATCTAATTGGTTTTATCTGTGATTGGTTTAAGTGCTGTATTTAAGGCTTGTTTCCTTTTGTTTGTAGCATGGTCTGAAAAAGCAGATGACTGAGAAAGCGCTTACAATTTTTTGTTTTAATGAAGAGTTTTGTATTCCTCAGCCTCTGGATATCTTCTTGTTACATAACTGTTGAGAATGAACCTGGCTGGATCATGTGCAATGACAGCAGATACTGAAAAGGGAGAGACATGAAAGTAATTATGCTATTCCCCAGTGCCCGCAGTGGGGAAAAGCTTTTTTCCGCTTGAATATTGTACAATTAAAAAAATACCTTATTAGTTGCAAAACGTATTTCATTTGAAACTGTTGTTGTGCCCCCCCCACCCGTTACAATTCACCAATATTCTGCTAATTACATCAAAATACTGGTGACTTTCTTTTCTACTTCAAAATCCAAAATTAAGACTGCTCATTCTGCAACTCCTCTCTCTCTAAAGGCATCCTTTAAAACTTTTCTTTCACCACTCCAATTTTCAGTCAAAAACAGTCTTTCCATCCCATCTACCACAGATCTCAATTATCCTGTCTGCAGATGACATGATTATCTGCAGGTCCAACACCTCACACCACCATCACAAAAAAAGACTTGCTGGCTTATCAAAGTCGTATTAAAACAACAACAAAAATAAAAACTATGCTGTTTGGAACAAAACCTTTCTGTCCCACTGGGGTATTCTTTTTAATAAAAACAGAACCCATACAAAAGACACATTTCAAACACAATGGAAGCTGGTTAGATTAGTCTCTAAACTTTCAATTTCATACCAATACAATTAAATCTAAAATTAAGTCTCCTCTGTTGGACCCCCCCAAAAAAATTCTAATAACCTATTCCCCTCAAACACAGAGTAGCCCCTGGAAAAAGGAAGTTAATCATCCATTTATTTATTTGAGTTTGTTAACCAGGGTAAAGCACTTACCAGTTCTGACCAGTTTCATTCTCTGTCCAGCATTAATAACCTATGAACTACTCATACAGAGTATATAACATAACAAAAACATGAAGTGACAATGAATAAAAAAACTAATTACGCTGCTATCAATATACATTGTACTACAAAGCTTGACTTACATTTAAGAGGAAATCAACATAGACTAGTAGGACAGTTAGGGTAAAGGAGAGATAATATAGCAATAACCAATGATCGGGTGTGGCATACTGAAGATTTACCCATGGTTGCTTTATTTATTCAAACCAGCCATGGGTAAATCTTCATTATACAACGACCCCCCCCATTAATATTCCAAAACGTGCATGCTGATTGATTTACAACGTGCATGCTGGCCAAAGTTATAGTAATGGAAAAAGGTCCGGTCGCCCGGACTTTTTCCATTAGTATAACTCAGAGAACGCAAGATTTCTGTTGCTTTTTACAAACTGTCTCGCTATGTTAAACAAGTTTAACATAGCGAGACAGCTTTAAAAAAAGTAACAGAGATCTTCCTATCTCCCTTGCTTTTTTTAAAGGCGTCTCGCTATGTTAAATGGGTTTAACATAGCGAGACAGATTTAAAAAAAGCAACTGAGATTCTCTGTTGCTTTTTTTAAGGCTGTCTCGCTATGTTAAACTCCTTTAACATAGAGAGACAGTTTGTAAAAAGCAACGGAGATCTTGCTTCCTCTGTTGCTTTTGCCCACAGCTCTGATGTACTGCGTAAGGATACGCATGCACAGTACATCAGAACTGCCAAAGAATACCAGAAAGCTGCGGAAGGGCAGCAAGGAGGCATTGTACAATGCCATTATTTAAGAAAAGTATTTTTTTTTATTAAATAATGTCATTAAATAATAGCAATAACCCACGCCTGGGTGTGGGTAATGCTGGGATTTACCCACGGTTGTCTTTGTTTGGCCCCTCGGGCTTTGCCCTCGTGACCAAACCACACCAACCGTGAGTAAATCCAGCATTACCCACACCCAGGAGTGGGTTATTGCTATAGTATACCACACCCAAAGGCAACCTCCCTCGTTGGGAGGGTGGCTTAATGGCTAAGGTGTTTGCCTTACAAACCCAAGGTGCAGGGTTTGAGTCTCACAAGGGATAATTGGCTAGGCTTAAAATGGCACGCAAGGGCAGTTAGCTTAGTACTAAACTATGAACCTACGAACCATAGGTAAATCTTCAATATATCACACTCAGGAGTTGGTTACTGCTATTATACAATGACATTTAAGAAAAAAAATGACTTACGAGACAGAAATGCAAGGAAAATCAGGTACGTTTCTTTAGTTTTGCATAATGTACCTGAAATTTACCTGATTTTTCTTGTATTTCTGCTCCATCTGTTTCATACCGATAAACTGTCCAGATTTCAGATTTTGTACTTCTCGACCTGAACTATAGCATATATTAAAAGAAGTCTGGGTGACCAAACTTTTTTTCCATTGGCATATGCTGGATTTATCAATGGGCATGCTGGTTGGGCTAACCAATCAGCGTGCATGTTTTTGAATGTTAATGGCCAGTCATTGTATAATTACTTGAGTTAGGTTACGTGGGATGTTTGGTTGCAGGAACACAGCTTAAGTAGATGAGATTTTAGGCTATCTAGTTTAGTTAGGAGGAGTATGAGACAGGAGTGGTCAACTAGATCAAAGGCCTTGGCCAGACCTATGAAAATGGATGCAGACAGCATACCCTTGCCAGTAGACAAAAGAATGTCATCAGTGAGCGCCCATATGGCTACAGAAATGTTCCTATTTGTCAAGGAGCCACAATATTCATGTCAAAAAAGATATTTTGAACTATAATCTTTAAGGTGGAGGTTGGCAGTTTTTTCAATGATATTACACAACGCTAGAAGAATAGAACGGGTTGATAGTGGGAGGGGAGTGTGGGATGTTTTTGTTTGGGAAGTGGTTTTACTATGGCAGACTTCTACACATCGGGCACGGTACAACTATTGAGACAGAGTTTAAAGGTGTGGTAGAGGTTTTACAATGTCGTGACAGTGATAAATGAGCCAAAGATGGAGGATGATGTCTGTACCTGGAGGTCCATCCAGTTTATTTCTTGTAGTAGTGGAATGATATACATCTGAAATGAAATAGAGGAAAGCAGAGTTTGGTGGGGTATCAGGATGGAGGTATGCAGCACTTTCATTCATTAAATCACCAAAACTGCCAGGAAAAGCAAACAGCAATTCAAACAGGTAACCAAACATGCAGATGTATCAACTTTGCCACCTTAACAGAACATCACTGCTCACTGCATCAAAACCCAAGTTGCCACCTATGCACTCTAGTCCTGCAACTGTAACCCACAAACTGATACATCTTGAAACCTCTCTTTGCTAGATGTCTCACTAAGAGAGCCCCTAATAACCTAGAACTCAATCCTCCTTCACTCTAACCCCCCCCCCCACCTGAATGACCATCATTACAGAGACCACAGCTTCTCCTTAACCACCCATGAGACACAAAAATCACTCTCAAATGATTTATGTTCCATCTCTTCTAACTAATAACTCTGGCACCATCTAAAAAAAATCCTTAATAAGTAAGCAACTTGCATATGCTTCGCATCTTAAAAATATCCCAGCACCACTTCCCCCAAATACTGAACAAAAGGGCAAATATGGGTCCTCTGGGAGAGGCAAGTCCACATGTTCTTCTAGACATGGTTAGCTCTCTCTCTCTCTACTGTAGGCAACTAAACTTTATTATCCCTTTCATCTTTCTGTCTACTGTAGGCAACTAAACTTTATCTATCCCTTTCATCTTTCTGTCATCATTTATCCTTATATTTCCTACTTTATCCCCTTCTCTCCCACATTCTTGATTTAGTCTCTTCTCCACCTCAGATCCCTCACTACTACCCCTTCTCTCACTCACTTATGCCTTACTACCTGCCTCTATATACCTACAACACTAACAACCCACACACACATTACACTGCTAACCTTTAGATATTACCATACAGTTGTTGTTAACTCCATTTATGTTTATTGTGTTTTATTTGACATAACAGTTCTGTAATATTTACATTGTATTCAGTGTTCTCCTGGAAATGAACTTGAAAATGGTCCATCTGTGTTAGCAGTCTACCCCACTTAAATGGGGGAGTAAATTAAAAAAAAATATATTGAAATTAACTTGAACACCAGTAGTAAAATAATCAAAACAAGAAAAAGAGATGGGGAACACAGTAAACAATGAGAAATTTACTATAAAATCCACAAAACAGACAAGCTTTTGAAAAAATGTATCATTTACAAAATCACAAAACACTCAGCTCTATACTCTGTATCCCAATGAGCGAAAACAAATCTGTGGATCCACAGTCAGACATTAACGGTTGTTAATGAAAATGCCCTAAAAATAATTTGGAACCTACCTAGAAATCAGTCTAGTGTTATTCAGTTTAGATTCTCAGTTTGTGCCACTGTCGACATCCTATCAATGAAAGGATTTGTGCAGGTCTGTGGGCCTGCCCCCCCAGCAGGGGGGGGGGGTGAGGAGAGGAATATTCCCATCACTAAGGGAAAATTTGTCCATCACAAGGTTGAAGCCCACAATAATAAAATACATAGTAACACATTATAGAAGACCAAAACAACAAACTTCTGGACTTGCCTCCCTGAAGAACCCATGTAAGCCTTTGCTCCTTTGTATAAACTGGTAGGGATATTCAGTATTGAAGGTTTTTACACATTGTTGTCTTCGGTGTTTTGGTTTTCCATATGTTACTGTAATTATGCATTTCAGGACTGTGGGCCTCAACCTTGCGACAGACTACCTAGGAGAAACCATCTCCCCATGTACATTTCCATGCAATTTGCTAGTACCAGCTACAACAAGGCAGTGGCTTGATGAGCTGAACGTTCATTCCCTCCAGGATGCCCACTGTCATCCCTCCTCCAGTACCATGCATCTTGTTGCTCCCTGCCATGCCCAAGAAGGGCACAACCCTGTTCCCCCACCAGTCAAGTGTCCACAACTTTAATCAAACTCAGGCTACCTGGACAATACTCAGGGCTTTACCCCTCTAACCAGCTAATGATCCTCTTTTGAACAAGGCTCTGCCTCTGAAGTTTTGTTGATTAGTTTAAAAAGCCTGCTCGTTAAAGCTGTGCCCCAAGTTAAGCATTACCTTGCAAAAATTTTAAAAGCTAGCACTGAAAGTACATCTTGTTCAAGTGAAGATATCCAATGGCAAGTACTAGGCTAGCTGCCCTTGCAGGCCACTTTAAACCTTGCCAATTTGCTTTTTTGTGCTCAAAATAACCCATCCCATTTGGTTAGTGACTGGCCTTACCCATCCCATGGTTAATAATTATATCACAACTAATGAAAATAAGATCATATCAGAGATAATAGGAAAAGACCAATGCATGGGATGAAATATTTAAGAGTTGCCTCTTTCCATTAGTAGTACAGGTGGTAGTCCTCTGGTAAATTTTCCATTTCCCATTCACAGATCTTAGTTACACTTGAAAATGGACAGGGATGAACTTTGCTTGACGGGGAGTCTGTTCCACAGCAGTAGTATCCTCTGTGAGACATGAGATATAACTGTCCCTCTGAACCATTCTGGTGATGTTGCAGAAGTTTAAATCCTTAGAACAAGTATTTTGAATGCCACTGAACTTACTGATCCAGAGTAAATCAATCTCTAATGGGTCAGAGGATGCCTTGTATGCCATTCACAGGTCAACTCTTAGCAGTCTGTAGGACACAGAGTTTAGTGACAGGACTAACAATCAGTCCTTGTAAGATGCGTTGTTTAGGCCTTGTATCCTTTTAGTAAGGTATCTGTGTGCATTCCAAATGGTGCATATATCTGGACAGATACATGCCAAAGGAGGCATTATGTTCAATTACAGGCCTAATGAGGGCTGAATAATGGGGACAATGACATACCTATATCCCATTGTTTACACGCTGTGCAATACAGAAGGCCTTTCTTACAACAAAAGACATATGTTGGTCAAAATTTAGGTCACTGTCCACACAAGTTCCCAAATCCCAAACAACTGGATCAACTCTTAGGGGTGTACTGTCAATGCGGTAGTTCATTGGGGTAGATGACTTCCCAAGGATGCATGAATGCATTTTTTTGGCATTTAGTTTCAGACCATGACTAGAAAGTTCACTATATCACACTAAAATACACAAGGTTTAAACATGAAAGTTCATAACACCAACACAAAAACAATTACCTTAAGTACTAAAAGGTCTTAAAACATATGTATGCAAAAACACAGGAATTCAAACAAATAAAATTTATAAGCAGCAAATCAGCACCACAGCATAAACGGATGAAGCCCTGACTATGATCCAGGTGACCAGTGTATGATCAGCAACACCAGCACCAGATGGGACCAGGCAGCAGAGAATAGGCCTGAACTCCAGGAGAGAGCGCCAACATGATCCACCCCACTGGCAACACCTACTGGACAGTATATGATCACCCATGGCAATGTTACTCAACAGCATAAGCACCACTGAGGCAGAGATGATGCTGGTAAGAGCATGCACCTCAGTCCCTATTCAGGAAGCAACTGCAAGTCAGCTGGCCGCTTATGGGAAGACATTAGGGATGGGCAGGGACCTTCACAGGACCACTACACTGTCCAGACTTTCACCACCCATGGAACAGATTGACTAATAGGTCCCCTGAATGTGAACAAATGAGACAGACGTCTCTTACTCAATTCAGGGATGCTTGGCTCTAACATCTGGGGAAATAATCAGGCAACAAAACACAGCACAGCACAGGTACTCAAGCCTCAGGGAAGGACTCCAAAGAGGAATTGGGGAAAACAAAAACATTAAAAGAAATATTTTTGCAAGTTATAAGTAAGTCAAACTCAGAGAAAGATAGTGAGAGAGATCAAAATGTGTTCCTCCTCTGCTACACCATCTCAATGCTCAGTGAATATTTTACGTATAACACAAGCATGCACACAAGTGTAAGAGCAAAGATTACTGCAATAAGAAATAACACCTCAAGCCACTATACACAAGCAATAGATAATTCTACAAATTTACAATTGCATTGATATTTTAATCACAGTTACACATAAAAAGCATATTCAAGGCATGGCAGGAGGAACTAAGCACGTCTCCTGCACGTTTGGTTCCATTAAGTCAGAAGTGCAAGAAGAGATGCTTTGGAAGCAATAAACTATCAAGGCTGGATATAGCCATGTTCAACATTTGCAATGTCAAGTTATACCACTGAGGGGAATCAAAATACAGAGTACAATGACCCCCCCCCCCCCACTTCCGAAGGTACATTTTCATGAAGCGTGTAAAAAGGGGAAAGAAAAGAGCTAGAAAAAAGTTAGTTTTGATTAGAACCTAGGAAGCTGCGAAAGTCAAGACTTGGAAACAGCCAACCCAAGACATAGGGACAATGGTGGCTCAGCCCTTGTCCCACACTAGCCTAACACAGCTTTTCCTCTTTCTCTTCTCTCCTCTTACTCACATGATTTTTATAAGTTTTACAATTGCATTGTTATTTTACATATTTAAAGCAGATTCAGGGTAGAAGTGTAAAAATTTGTCACATTCCTATACAGCTGCATAGCGATACTGGAGCAACAATGGTGATAATTTTAATGCAATACCGAACATAAGTACAGGTAGTAGAAGGCCTATTATCCTCCTGCAATTCTATTTCTCCTTTCCCTACTCATACGCTTCCGGCCTACTTTTTTCTTTTTTACTCTTTTTCCCCTTCTCTCTAGCTCTATTATTTTGCTAAATGTGCTAAGCATTCTTTCCCACTCTACTTTCTCTTTCCAAATCCACTTCCTCTAGAACTACACTTCTCTCCTCTCTACATAACCTATTCAGCTATTACCCGAGAAAGTACAGTTTTGTACCTACCATAAATGTAGATGTCCGATAGGTACGCATCTGCAGTCCTTACATATGGGTTGTCCTGCCTCAGGCAGCCCTTCAGTCGGCCGGATTCCAAAGTCTGGGTCCGGCGTCGGCTGAAGTCACCCTTTCCCCGACGTCAGAGCGCCTGGGGTATAAAAGAGTCAGCCGACGCCATCTTCCTCAGTTTTTCTTGCCCCAGATGCCAGGTGCCCTCTAAGGACGGCTAAATTTGGAGAAATGCAAAATATTCCAAACATGCACAGTAATATAAAACAAACAAATACACCATAATAGATAACCCCAGCTAGCTATAAGAGGGATAAGTACCCAAGAAATACCACAGAGGGGAAGGAGGGAGGGAAAACCTGACTGCAGATGCATACCTATCGGACATCTACATTTATGGTAGGTACAAAACTGTACTATGTCCTTCAAGGATGCATCTGCAGTCATTACATATGGGTAGAATACCCTAGCCAAGCTGGGGGTGGTAGGATCTAAGAAAATGATGGTGTAGCTAAAATGCCCTACAGGACTGCCGTAGCGAAGCCTGCTCTGGATCTGGAATATAAGGGTAAATTGTAATGCTTGGAAAATGTATGCACGGAGCTCCATGTAGCAGCTTCTAAAATGTCCTTGGTAGCCACCCCTCTTAAAAAGGCTGTGGAGGTGGCTGTGGCTCTGGTGGAATGAGGCCTGATGTTAGCTGGCACAGTTTTTCCATAAGAGTAGCAGAATCGAATGTAATTTCCTATCCATTTTGAAATTGTCTGTTTGGAAATTGCTTTGCCTTGAATGCCTGCAGCATATGCTACCAACAGCTGGTCAGTTTTTCTGAAAGTCTTAGTTCTTTCCAAGTAGTAGCGCAACTGTCTGTGAATGTCCAGGGTATGCAGAAGTTTCTCTCCCTTGTTTTGCGGATTTGGAAAGAAGGTAGGCAGGTGAATAGCTTGGTTCAATGAGACCCTGGATACCACCTTTGGCATGAATGAAGGATTGGTTCTCAAGGAGACTCTGTCCTGATGAAAAATAAGAAATGGTTGTACTGCCATGAGTGCCTGCAATTCAGACACTCTTCTTGCTGAGGTTATGGCCAGAAGAAAGGCAGTCTTCCAAGACAGGAACTGTAACTCTGAAGATGCTGCTGGTTCAAAGGGAGGTAGAGTCAACTTTTCCAACATGAAGTTAAGGTCCCATGTAGGCACTGGTGGTTTTCTTGGAGGATTGATGTTTTTAATTCCTCTTAGAAACTGCCTTAGGAGAGGATGAGAGAAGACAGGTGGATCAGTATTGTATTCTGCTGAAATTGCTGAAGCATGAATTTTTATGGAAGAGTAAGAAAGGCCATTGTGGAGCATTTCTGCCAAGTATTCCAGGATATGGGCCATGCTCATCACTGTGGCATCTAGGCCCTTTGCGGTGCTCCAAGTGTGGAATCTTTTCCATTTTGCTGAATATGCCTTTCTCGTGGAAGGTCTGTGAGCTTCCATGATGATATCCTTCACTCTCTTGGATAGCTTTTCCTGGTGAGGAGTCAAGGTATTCTCCAGGCTGTCAGCTGCAGGGTTTTCAGGCTGGAGTGCAGAGTTTTGTAATTGTGCTGTGTCAGAAGGAGTGACCATTGTGGTAGAGGCCACGGTTTCGTGTGTGACAGGCTCCGTAACAGTGGGTACCAGTGCTGTCTTGGCCAGTCCGGGGCTATTAGAATCACTTTTGGCTGCTCTGTCCTGATTTTCAGTAAGACCATGGTCATTAGTGGAAGAGGTGGAAATGCATACACTGTTAGAGTATTCCAGCTGAAAGAGAGGGCGTCCACTTTCCATGCTTGTGGGTGGTATGTCCTTGAACAGAATTTCTTCAGCTGATGATCGTGGTGGGAGGCAAAAAGATCTACGTGCGGCCTCCCCAAAGATTGTGTTATCTGAAGAAAGATGTCTGGGTGTAGCATCCATTCGTGTGGATCCATGGTATTTCTGCTTAGGCTGTCCACCAGTATATTGTCTTTTCCTGGCACAAACTGGGATTGCAGCTCTATATTGAGTTTTAGGGAAAGTTCCCAAAGATTCATTGCTAGTCTGCAAAGAGGGTAGGAATGGGTACCTCCTTGCTTATTTATGTACCACATAACTGTGGTATTGTCTGTCCTTATTAGCAGGTGGCCTTGATGTAGAAAGTGCTTGAAGGCCTCGATTGCATGAATCACTGCCAGTATTTCCTTTTGGTTTATGTGCATGCGCAATTCTTTCTGAGACCATAGTCCTTGGATGCATCTGTCCTCCATATGTGCTCCCCATCCATGGTCTGAAGCGTCCAAGGTAATGGTTTGGCTGGTTACTGGTTTGCTGAAAGGCAGACCCCTGTTTGACTGGCTTGCTTGTGCCCACCACAGGAATTCCTTTTGAAGGCATGGAATGAGTGGTATCAAAGTTTCTAGGCTGTGATTGTGCTGAGACCATAAACTCCTTAGGTACCATTGTAGTTTTCTCATATGCAGCCTTGCTTGTGGAATCAGAAGAATGCACGATGCCATGTAACCCAGGGCCTGCAGGATTTTCCTTGTAGTCATCTGAGTTTGTTTTGTCAGATTTTTGAAGTAATCCGGTAGTTGTCTTTGTTTTCTTCTGTGAGAAAAGCCATTTGGGTGGCTGTATCTAGTTCCGCACTCAGAAAAGTTATTCTTTGAGATGGCACAAGTCTTGACTTGTGAATGTTGACTGTGTATCCCAAGGCCTGCAGTAGGCGGATGGCATAATTCAAATGTTTTTCCAAAGTTTGTTGGCTGTCCGCTTGTATAAGGCAGTCATCCAGATATGGGTATATTTGAATCCCCTGAAGTCTGCAGTGTGCAATTACTGATGCCAGGCATTTCGTGAATACTCTGTGCGCAGTAGATAAGCCAAAGGGCAATGCTGAGAATTGATAATGCTCTGAACCTGTAAGAAATCTGAGGTGTCTTCTGCAACTTTGTCTGATAGGGACATGCAGGTATGCCTCCTTGAGGTCTAGAGTTACCAGCCAAGACCCCTTGCCCAGCATGGGAAGGAGTTGCTGTAGGGTCAGCATTTTGAATTTTGGCACAATGAGATAAGTATTGAGTGCGGACAAATCGAGACTAGGCCTCCATTGTTTTTCTTTTCTTGGGACAAGGAATAGTCTGGAATAAAATCCTTGGCCTTGTTCTGCGAGAGGAACCTTTTGTATAGCTTTCATTTGCAATAGGTTGGCAATTTGTTTTAAAGCCTCTGCCCTTTGATTTGGTGGCAGGTTTGGCATTCCTTTTCTTTTTGGTAATGTATGGAAATGGAACCTGTATCCTTTGTCTATTATTTGCAGTGTCCATTTGTCCCTTGTAATACTGTGCCAATTTCTTGAGAATAAAAACAATTTTCTGCCTGTATCCTTTGTCTATTATTTGCAGTGTCCATTTGTCCCTTGTAATACTGTGCCAATTTCTTGAGAATAAAGACAATTTTCCACCCAAAGGTGCTTCTAATTGAGCCCTGGTTGGCGGGATCAAGGTGAAGTCATTGAGTCTGTCCTTGTGCAGCAGTTGTTGGTCCTGCACTACCTCTCTGGTTAGGAGGCTGCCATTGACGTCCTCTGTAGGAGCCTCTAGCTTGCCCTCTACCTCTGGCACGCCTGTTCTTGCCTCTTTGATATCTGTCTTCTGGAAAGGACCAATCCTTAGAAGGCCAATTTCTGCTGAATCTTGGTGGTTGTACCTGGAGGAAATCTTTGACTGTTTGTACAGATTTAGCCTTTTCCTCAAATTTCTTTAAGACCTCCTGAGCAGTGGAGCCAAATAACTTTTGCTTTTCCAGTGGAGCATCCAAAAGCTTAGCCTTAACATGATCTGGCAGAGATTGTTCCTTCAGCCAAGCATGTCTACGTATGACTGCACCTGTCATTGCTGACCTACATGAAGCTTCCAATGCATCATAACCACACTGCAAGAAATGGTTGCTAACCTGTTGTGAATTATGTACCAGATCCTGAAGTGACTTACGGTCTAGGGGTTCAGGAGAAGACAGCTTTTTTTGCAATTCATCCAACAAATACTCTTGGTACTGTATCATATGAAATTGACAATTTAAAGCCCTCATAGACAGAGTGGAAGAAGTATACACTTTTTTACCCCATCTCTCTAAAGCCCTGGACTCCCTTTCAGAGGGGAGTGGATTTTTAGTAGTGGCAGCTGCAACCCCTTTAGGACCCTGGGAAATAGTTTCTGGGTCAGCAGAGTGGGCCTTGTAAAGGAAAGGATGCGAGTCCAGGACCCTGTAGTACCTATCGGGTTTAACAGGAGCCAGAGGAAGGGTTGTCAGGGGTAGTGCTAGACTCAGAATACACATCATCAATGACACTTAAAACAGGAGGAATAGCCAAAGGTCTATGCTGAGGTAAATGAAGAAAAGTCCTTAATCTCTTCCTGGAATCGGAGAATTCCTGGCCCTGCCATTGGAAATGCTCTCTCATGGAGTGAAGGGTCTCCCCAAAGGACAGCTCTTCAGGAGGGGAGGCAGAGGGAATGGATTCCTCTGCATCAGAATCCTCGTAGGCCGTGAAGGCCTCGTCCTGGTAATCTGATAGAGCAGAGCCATCAGAGATCAGAGGCCTCATCAGAGGACTGAGGATCAGCGGACTCAACCCTGGGCCTTTTGTCTAGAGGGGGTTGAGAGCCCCTGTCCGGATGAGGTTGGGATCCCCTGATTAAGGAAAGAAAATCCTCAGCCAAACTTAGAATCTGTGAACCTGTAGTGGATCCCTGAGAAATAGTCTTGGGAGGCAAAGTTTTTTGTTGCTTAGCAGCTTTAGCCCTAGAGAATGCTTTAATGGACATGGATGCAGGGGGCCTGGCTGCTCCACGTGCTGGGGTAGTCTTGTCTAAGGGAATGGTGTCAGTAGTTTCCTGAACACCGGTTTCCGAGGGTAAATCCATAATCGACTCAGAAGAAGCCTCCGGGGCCGAGGCTGTCGGTTGTACCGTTTCCACGGTCGGAAGTACCAAGGACTCTGTTATCAGCCGAGACCAAGACACTCGCGGTAGGCCTAGGCGTGGTTTCAGCCGAAACCACGGTCCGCATGTGTCGGTCCTTGTCCTTCCGTTTTTTGGTTAAATGAGAAGTCGGAGTCTCCAACGGCATTTTATAAGAGAAACTAGCCCCAAAAAATTCCTCTGCAAACTCCAACCGACGCCTAAGAGTGCGTCGATTAAAGGAGGCACAGGCAGTACAGGCCGAGACGTCATGGTCTGGGCCTAGGCAAGGGAGGCAGTAGGAATGGAAATCCTTATGAAGTATTTGCTTCCCACAAGTCAAGCAATTATTAACTTTAAGCGTTTGATCTGACATCGGCTGAGGCAAGAAAGAGTCCCCAACGGGGTACTTAGCTTTTTGAAGTCTTCGGTAGCTGAATTTACAGGAGCTGGCCGACCAGCACTTGTGAACTGCTTCTGCTTCGGGCACCACGCGGCAAGAAAGACTGAGGAAGATGGCGTCGGCTGACTCTTTTATACCCCAGGCGCTCTGACGTCGGGGAAAGGGTGACTTCAGCCGACGCCAGACCCAGACTTTGGAATCCGGCCGACCAAAGGGCTGCCTGAGGGAGGACAACCCATATGTAAGGACTGCAGATGCATCCTTGAAGGACATCGGCTTTCTACTTAACCGTACTTGTGTTTTGTATCGCATTAAAATTACTAATCACCATTACTGCTCTAATACCATTATGCAGCTGTACATGAACAGGACTAATTTTTTTACAGCTGATCTGACATGAATTTGCTTTGAACATGTAATTGTCCTAAAGTATCTCCCGCCCCACAAGGGCGGGAGACTTAAACCTTGACACGGTTATAAATAGAACGTGCTGGAGGGACAGATTCATCACCCAGAGACTCCCTATGCTGTGGAACAAAATCCCAGTACATGTGAGACAGAGCACCTCGCTGGCCTTGTTCAAGAGGAATCTTGACCAATGGATGGGAGATCGCAGATATACCCCAGGGATTACTTCAGTGTCACTGCTTGACAGAGGCACAGAAAAATGATAAGCATAGTTTTTATTCAAACTAAAGGGGTGGCGAAAGCCACATAACTATGGGCTAGGCTTATAAATGCCCTTGGGCAGATAGCCTAGTATGAACCTATGAACCTATGAACCTAATTGTAAATCTACAGGATTATCTACTGCTTTTGCTATTATTTGTTAATAAGCTTACTTTGTATTATGTTATCCTACCAAAATTATTGTACCTTTTTTTCCTGTCTCTCTTCTTGTACTTTTGCCGTTTTCATACTGATCAAGGAGCTTTTCTCTGTGGGCCTCCACTGAAAGAGTGTTTTTGCTGACCAAGTTGAACTATCCTGGTAAACAATTATAAACAAACAATAATGTAAAGTGCAAAGTCGCTGGTTCAAGAGACAAAAAAATATCCACCATCACAGACAAAGGATAAAGAATTTTTCTTTCCATGAACACCAATTTCATCTGATTAAGTGCGGAATGCAAAGGCAAACAAAATCTGAATAACTATAAAAAATGTTGTTAGCCCAGCAAAAGTGATCACATCAACACTATATTCCTGCCACTTGGACAGATTCATTTATTGCACTGTTTCACATTCTCCTCCCCAGCTGATTTTCACCCACAATATGCCTTCTTCTCTAGCCCATTTTCATCTATAGTAAGCATACTACTTTCCTTTCGCCCCTCGTTTCATACAAACTCAGTAGTACAACTTGGGCCACTATTGTTGTGCGTCTCAATGTACTCCTGGGGGTGGGAGGTGACTAACAATGAACACAGTACTCTAGACTGGAGCCTTGACAGTTGCTGGCATTGAAGGACAACACCCAGTTTTCAACGGTTGAGGCTATCATCTGGGTTTCCTCACATCCCCCAGTTTTCCTTGCTGCCTTCCCACATGGCCTATCAACATTTAGAAAATCCAATATGAAAAGCTATTTTCTGTTTTTGTGCTTCTAGTTCATTACCTTCCAATATGCATGCCATCTCTCTCAAGTCTCTGCTACTCATATTTCATAAAGTACAGTTTTGTACCTACCATAAATGTAGATGTCCGAACAGGATAGCATCTGCAGTCATAACAAATGGGTTGTCCTGTCGTCAGGCAGCCCTTCGGTCGGCCGGATTCCAAAGTCTGGGTCCAGCTTCGGCTGACGTCGCACTTCACCCGACGTCATCTCTGCTGGTCTTCGGGTATAAAGGCATCAGCCGACGCCATTTTCCTCAGTGTTTCTTGCCCCAGATGCC
This sequence comes from Protopterus annectens, assembly GCF_019279795.1. Lineage (NCBI taxonomy): Eukaryota > Metazoa > Chordata > Ceratodontiformes > Protopteridae > Protopterus > Protopterus annectens. Next base: position 1,148,249,527 of record NC_056733.1, on the reverse strand, counting down.
AGTTGCCCTCTTGGAAAGCTAAATTTTGGATAAATGCCAATGTTTCCAAAAAGTAGAAGGCAAACACAAAAAATAAGCATGTATGTACATATATACAAACAAATACACCATAAGAGTCTCCCCCCCAGCTAGATATTAGGAGGGTAAATACCCTAGGAGTACCACAGAGGGGAAGGAGGGTGGGTAATCCTGACTGCAGATGCTATCCTGTTCGGACATCTACATTTATGGTAGGTACAAAACTGTACTATGTCCTTCAAGGATGCATCTGCAGTCATAACAAATGGGTAGAATACCATAGCCAAACTAGGGGTGGAGGAAGAAAAATTATGGTGTAGTTAGGATCCCTTGCAGTACAGCAGTGGCAAACCCTGCTCGGGATCTAGAGTATAGAGGTAAATTATAATGCTTGGCAAATGTATGCACGGAGGTCCAAGTAGCCGCCTCAATAATGTCCTTGGTTGCCACTCCTCGTAAGAAAGCTGTGGTAGTGGCTGTAGCCCTTGTAGAATGAGGTCTTATGTTCTGTGGAATTGGTTTTCCATGGTAGGAGTAACAGACTCTTATGCAATTTCCTATCCATTTGGAGATTGTCTGTTTGGAAATTGCTTTTCTTTCCCTTCCTGTTGCATAGGCTACTAAAAGCTGGTCAGTTTTTCTGTTACCTTTGGTTCTGTCCAGGTAGTAGCGTAACTGTCTATGTACATCCAAGGTATGCAGCAGTCTTTCTCCCCTGTTCTGTGGATTGGGAAAGAAGGTAGGTAGGTGGATTGCCTGGTTTAAAGACACTCTGGATACCACCTTAGGCATAAATGTAGGATTAGTTCTCATGGACACCCTATCTTGATGGAAGATTAGGAAGGGTTGTACTGCCATTAAGGCCTGTAGTTCCGAAACCCTCCTTGCTGAAGTAATTGCCAGTAGGAAAGCAGTTTTCCATGATAGGTGTTGAAGATCTGCTGTTGCTGCTGGTTCAAATGGAGGAGTGTCAATTTTTCTAGCACAAAGTTCAAGTCCCATGCTGGTAATGGTGGTTTCCTAGGAGGTTTTACATTCTTGATCCCTCTGAGGAACTGCCTGAGTACAGGATGCGAAAAGACAGGTGGATCGAAGCTGTATTCTGCTGAAATAGCTGATGCATGTATCTTGATGGAGGAATAGGACAGACCTGTATGTAGAAGCTCTGCCAAGTACTCCAGGATGTTAGCAATATCTATGTTCGACACATCTTTTCCTCTTTCAGTACTCCAAATGACAAACCTTTTCCATTTTCCTGCGTAGTTCCTTCTTGTTGAAGGTCTGCTGGCTTCAAGGATAATGTCTTTAACCCTTTGGGATAGGTCTGGGTTAGTTGCTGTTATGTGATGTTCCAGGCAGTCAGCTGCAAGGTTTTTAGGTTTGGGTGCATGATGCTGTAGTTGTTCTGAGTTAACATCAAAGGCATCAGGGGTATTGACCACATTCTGCCCCGAGACATGCTCCTCAGCAATGGGTACCAGTGTTGTCTTGGCCAATTCGGAGCTATCAGGATTATCCTTGGACGTTCCTCTTTGATTTTCAGTAGTACCTTGTGCATCAAAGGAAGAGGTGGAAATGCATATGCTGTCAGGCCTTTCCAACTGAAGGATAGAGAGTCCACCTTCCATGCCAGTGGGTGGTATGTCCTTGTGCAGAATTTTTTGAGCTGGTGATTGAGTGGGGATGCGAATAGGTCTATTTGTGGCATTCCCCATTTCTTTGTGATGGCCTTGAAGATGTCCGGGTGTAGCATCCATTCGTGAGCATCCGAGGTGGTTCTGCTTAACATGTCTGCTAGGGTGTTTTCTTTTCCCCGCACAAATATTGCCTGTAACTGGATGTTGTAGCTCAGAGCCATATTCCAAAGGTCCAGAGTCATTCTGCATAGGGGGTATGAAGGAGTGCCTCCCTGTTTGTTGATGTACCACATGACTGTGGTGTTGTCTGTCCTTATCATTAAATGGCCTTCTTTGAGGAATGGTCTGAATTTCTGGATTGCTAGTTTTACTGCCAGCATTTCTTTTTGGTTTATGTGCAGGTGCAGCTGGTCTTGAGTCCACAATCCTTGTATGCATTTGTCCAACATGTGCGCCCCCAGCCTAGGTCTGAGGCGTCTGTTGTGATGGTTTGGCTTGCTTGAAAGTTGTGGAAGGGTAAGCCTGGGTTTGACTGGCATGCTTGAGCCCACCATAAGAACTCCTGTTTCAGGCATGGGATTAGTGGGATTTCGGTTTCTAAGCTGTGCCTGTGTTGTGACCATAAATTCTTTAGGTACCACTGTAGCTTTCTCATATGCAGTCTGGCATGTGGGACCAAGATTATGCATGATGCCATGAAGCCCAAGGCCTGCAGTACTTTTCTTGCTGTTAGTTTGTTCTGCTTTGTTAATGCCAAGAAGTAAAGAGGAGTTGTTTTGTTTTTCTGCAGTTAGGAATGCCATTTGTTTTACTGTGTCCAATTCCGCCCAAGAATGTTCTTGTTTGGGATGGTATCAGTCTTGACTTTTGTAAATTGACTGTGTATCCCAGGGCTTGTAGTAAGCAAATGACTCTTTGTAAATCTGTTGTCAGCTTGCTTTTGTTGTCCGCTTGTAACAGGCAGTCGCCCAGGTATGGATAAATTTGGATTCCCTGTAGCCTGCAGTGAGCGATTACTGATGCCAGGCATTTTGTGAATACTCTGGGCGCAGTAGATAAGCCAAAGGGCAATGCTGAGAATTGATGATGCTCTGATCCTGCAAGAAATCTGAGGTATCTTCTGCAATTTGGTCGTATGGGGACGTGCAGGTATGCCTCCTTGAGATCTAGAGTTACCAGCCAACACTCCTTGCCCAGCATGGGAAGACGTTGCTGTAGGGTCAGCATTTTGAATTTTGGGACAATGATGTATGTGTTTAAGACGGACAGGTCGAGAATAGGTCTCCAACTTTTCTCTTTTCTTGGTACTAGGAAGAGTCTGGAGTAGAATCCTTTGCCCTGTTCTGTTATTGGTAATCTTTCCACAGCTCTCATCTTTGTTAATTCCGCTATCTGCTTTAGAGCTTCTGTTTTTTGATTTGGAGGTAGGTTTGGCATTCCTCTTTTTACTGGTAAGGTGTGGAAGTGGAACCTGTAGCCAATTTTTCGAAAATAAGGCTAACTTTCCGCCTAAAGGTGCTGCTATTTGCTCCCTGGTAGGCGGTGTCAGAGCCAAGTCACTGTGATTGTCCTGTTGCAGTGGCCGTGGTTGTGTCTGTGCCTCTGTTATTGCCTTGCCACTGTCGTCCTCTGTAGGCACCTCCTCTGGATTGATTTCTGCCTCTAGAGAGTCTATTCCTGCCTCTTTGAGATTTTGAGGAGTCTGGAAAGGACCAATTTTTGGCAGGCCAGTTCCTGCTAAACCTTGGGGGCTGAACCTGTAAGAAATCCTTAACTGTTTGTACAGATTTTGCCTTCTCTTCCATTTTCTTCATTACTTGCTGAGCAGGTGTACCAAATAGACTGGCCTTATCCATAGGAGCATCTAACAGCTTTGCTTTAACATGATCCGGCAAGACCTGTTCTTTCAACCATGCATGCCTTCTTATCACTGTGCCAGTCATGGCTGATCTAAATGATGCCTCCAGTGCATCATAGCCACATTTTAAAGAATGGTTACTAACCTGTTGGATGTTATTCACCATTTCTAAAACATATTTCTTATCTAAGGAGTCATCAGAGGACAGCTTCTTAGTTAACTGATCAAGCATAAACTCTTGGTATTGGATCATATGAAACTGACAGTTTAAAGCTCTAGCTGAGAGAGTAGCAGAGGTGTAAACTTTTTTCCCCCATCTCTCTAAGGACCTGGATTCCCTTTCAGAAGGAATAGGGTTTTTTGCTGAGGTCGAGGCTACTGCCTTAGGCCCCTGGGATATAGTCTCAGGATCTGCAAGTGGGGCCTTGTATAGATGGTGATGAGTGTCTGGCACCCTGTAAAATCTATCTGGTTTTGCAGGGGCTGGAGGTAAAGTATCAGGAGCAGTGCAAACATCATTAAATGCATCATCCACAACAGGCAGTACTGGAGGTATAGCTAAGGGCCTATGTTGTGGTAAGTGCAGAAATGTCCTAAGCCTTTTTCTTGAATCTGAGAAATCTTGTCCCTGCCATTGGAATTGTTCTCTCATGGCATGTAAGGTTTCCCCAAAGGAAAATTCCTCTGGTGGAGAGGCAGATGGAATGGATTCTTCAGCATCGGAATCTTCATAAGTAGAAAAAGGAGCCTCTGGCTGGTCTGTAATGTCTGAGTCATCCGACGAATCATCAGAGGACACTGGCTCGGGGCTCTGCTCTAGATCTCTTTCTGGGGGCTGAGAGGCCCTGTCTGGGTGAGATTGGGATCCCTAATTAAGGATATTAAATCCTCTGCCAGAGTAAGCATTTGTGAACTAGAAGTGGGCCTGTGTGAGGGGGGCTTAACAGGCACTGATTTAACAGTTTTGGCTGCTTTAGCCCTGGCAAAGGCCTTAATAGACATGGCTGCAGGGGGCCTAGCAGCACCACGTGCTGGGGTAGAGACATCCAAAGGGATGGTGTCTGATAAATCACTAGGAACCACAGTAGTAGGCAAAACTTCTGAGGCCGATTCAACTAAGGTAGCAGGAGCCTCAGTAGTAGTCATGGATTTGGCTGAAGATTGACCGGTTTTCTCGGTTTCGGCCGAAACAGAGACACTCGCGGCTTGCTTAACCGTGGTTTCGGCCGAAACCGCGGACTGCGAGTGTCGGTCTTTTTCTTTGCGTTTTTTAACAATTTGGAGGATCCGACGGCATAATGTACGCAAAATCTGAGCCGAAAAACTGTTCAGCAAACTCCGACCGACGCCTAAGCGTTCGTCGGTTGAAGGAAGCACAGGCTGAACAGGCTGCTACGTCGTGGTCTGGGCCTAAGCAAGGCAGGCAGTAAGAGTGGAAATCTTTATGAGGTATTTGTTTCCCACAAGTTAAACAGTTATTGACTTTTTCTGACATCGGCTGAGGCAAGAAAGAGTCCCCAGCGGGTACTTAGCTTTTAGAAGTCTTGTAGTATTCGGTAGTAGTAATCTCTGGATCTGACCGACCGGCACTTGCGAACAGCTTCTGCTTCGCGCACGCGCAAGAAAGACTGAGGAAAATGGCGTCGGCTGATGCCTTTATACCCGAAGACCAGCAGAGATGACGTCGGGTGAAGTGCGACATCAGCCGAAGCCGGACCCAGACTTTGGAATCCGGCCGACCGAAGGGCTGCCTGACGACAGGACAACCCATTTGTTATAACTGCAGATGAATCCTTGAAGGACATCATGCATTTAGACTCCTGAGGTGGTATTACAGCTAATAGGGAGATTCCAGAGATTCCACTGATTATTCAACGGTGGAAAGTCTGACAATAACCAGCTACAAAGTTAAGTTCCTTGTTTTACTTAAACAGCTCAAAAGCATACCAGAACAACTCTAAAGAAATAAAGGAAGGAAAGAAACACTTGACACACAAAGGAATCTCAAACCACATTTTCAAAATTATCTTCACAGCTGCCCATTGTATTGCTATAATTTGTTCAAAACTATATTTCTACACACATCTACAAAAAAAGATTGTGAATGTAGCCTTTGGAAGAACAGAAACTCAGCGAAATGAATTTCAGACGAATATTGTGCACCTAAAATACATATGAAATGCTTAACGAGAACTGTACACAAGACTAGCTCCACAAGTCAAGCCGGGTATGTGGTGAGAGAAATCTTTACTACGACCCAACAGAGAGTGTGTGTGTGTGTGCCTGGTCACTTTTCATTGTGAGGGGATGCATACACCACAAAAAAATCCAATGGAGAAGACAGACTGCATTGAGTACAAGGAAGAAAAGTGCCTTCTGAGGTGCTACGTCACTTCTGATAGCAAAAGTGCCAACTGCATCTGCTCCCAGAATCATCCACAGATATACCAAGGTGGAATGCTGGCGCCATAACAGAAAAATTCTAACCCACAAATACACAACAGCCTCATTTGTAGACTAACTCTTGCTCTAAGGGAATCAATGTCCTACCCTTGGGAAAATGAACAGGTTAAATCAGCAAACTGAGAGGAAATCAATATAGAAAGGGAAAGGAGCTATGATAAACAAAAGAACTGGGAAAAAAAACATACAACTCAGTTTATGCTAAGAGCCATTTTCGTAGAGATAAAGCAAATACAACTACTATGACATGCAACTAAAAAATTAACAGAAAATTAATAAAAACTGTAAAACCAAGAATGGATACCAAAGTTTACAAGGAGGCAAATTAATAAGATAAACCTACAAAATAAAAATCCACCTATTTACAGCATGACATCACTGTCAGAAAACAAAAGTGAAAAGCAAAATAGTCACATCTTACCAACAAACTCTCCGTGACACTTTAAATTATACACTCATGGTGTCCACAATCATGGTGTCCAATCACATTAGTATACATGCATTCAAAATAAACAAACTGTCAGTTTTAAACAGGTAGCTCGACCTGGCATAAACACATTCTGTTATAAAACAATGCACTTGTAACACAAAGAAATGGTACACACCATGCACAGCAACTTAGTATAACTGAGCAGTAAGCAACTGCAGAAAAGCACAGATAACCTAATGAGGAGTGTTAAGAAATGTACCTTCCAGTAACTCCAAAAAGTTATGAACCAAATTATTAATGCACATGCTGCTGACAAAAGCAGCAGAAATTGAGGCACGCAGCAAAAAGAAGGAAGCAGGGGTGACATGCATTTGCAGTTATAAAACAGGATACCCAACCATACAATGTCTTTATTTTCTTGATGTACATTATATCACAGATGCCCAGACTCTCTTACAGTGCACCTCCCTCAAACCAGAGAGAAGCCCTAGAGCCTCAACTGGATAAGCAAAAAAGTGTTCTATGCCTAACCTTAAGCAGTTCCCATCATTTACCTCAGTCAGTAATGTATTCTGCTATGTCATATCTACCTGGCAGTACATTACGACAACAACCCTTACCACCTGCTCTAACCTTCCAATTTTCATCCATACCAGTCTCCTTCCTTAATCTCCCACTCTAACCATTACTATTTTTGGTTCATTTACACAATACTGTACATACTTGTTTGTTTGTGCCTTTCAGCTTTTTCCCGGTTAGGGGTCGCCACAGCGGAACTCCGGTCCGCTAATGATTGGTAGTGGATTTTTACGTACCGGGTTACCAGCCCTGACGCACAACCTTCAACAAAGACACACCCCATTCACGTATGCCTCCACACAGAAGACGCTCTAGCTGAGAATCGAACGGGACAACGTCTTGCTATGAGGCGACAACGCTACCGCAGCACCACCACCGCAAAACAATACTGTACATACTGTAGATGAATAAATATATACATATATAACCTTAATGCACTATAAACTAACTGTCTTTAAACATCCTTTAAGTCTTATCCTGAACCATACTAAATTTTTTTTTCTTATATTCTGCTTGTACTATTTTGTATTCCTTCTGTCTGTTTTTCCAGGATTGAAATCGGTTCATTAAGATCAAAGCTCTACCTAAGGCAGAAAATTCAAACAAATAAAAAACACTGAAGTCAACATCATAAGTACCCAACATTTTCAGATGTGACTGAGCTTCCCTAGAACAAGCTTGGGTCTCCCCAGGGAGGCTGGCCTTAGCATTTGAGAACAATTGTTTTACAATGTCAGTATACAGACAGTGCACACTTCTACAGACATCAAACTGGGATGTGGTGGAGCAATCCCCCCGGCAGAATGAGGGGTTTCATGATCAAAGCAAATCAACATGCTGTAAACCAAATTTATGCAGAGTAAACAAGCAACAATATATTTGTGTAGGCAGGCAGATGCATGTGCGTGTGGGGGGAGGGGCTGTACCTGTGCTAATTTCCATACATATATAAATCTCTACATGAATCTATGTATTGCTCCCTATTTGTAACTACAAATTTGGTTTGTTAATTCAATAAATTAGACTCTACTAATTTCTGCAATTGTGTAAAGCTGCAATACCAACAACTTTGCTGCTTCCTGTCTCCCCCTCCCCTTCGGGAGAATGGCTCGGGGAAATAGGGTTATTACTATGATTGTAGTTAAGTTAGTATCCAAGGCAGACTGTCAGCAGTACAAAGGGAAAAGCAATAAGAAAAAAAAAAATTCAAAACCTTTTTGTTGGTATACGCCTGCACATCAGATGTGCTACAGGCAACTAAAACATGACGCTGAGGAACCCTTTTACACTTTATTCTTAAGAAAAAGGTTCACTGATGGTCCATTTTCTAAATGTAATAATATCTCATAATACTGCACAATCTGAAGGGCACCATACATTCCAGAAGCAATGTGACCTCTCTGCTTGTACAACTGGGCCTCAGAATACCCCTAGGTGGTCTGGTATTGCCCATTACGATCCACCTGCTGGGTACTAACTACTTGCATTTAGTAAAGGGACTCAGAGGTAAAGTAGTTTAATAACGGATGCATGAAGTAAAAAAATCCTACACAAATCTCACTGCAAAAAGTACAGGTCAATTACTTATTTTATTATATCATGTTGCTTTTGTTTACTAGGTTTGTCAGACTGGATTTAGTAAAGAAAAAAAATGTTTGAGTAGAGGCCTAGGGGAAAAAAGCTCCAACATGTTTTTAACCAGACGTTCAGTAATGTACGTTAACAATTGCACATACATTTAACTGGATTACACTCACATGAGGGACACTTAGAATACAAGACACTTGTGCATTAGTAGATGCTGAACATTGACAAACTCAGTAATACAACCCTTCAAATGTTCAATGCTCAAAGAGATATGTGATCAGTACCTTGAAAATCAAAGAAACTGAAGGTGAAGGAAGGAAAGTACAGTTTTGTACCTACCATAAATGTAGATGTTAGAGTGCTAATACAGCTGCAGTCATAACAGATGGGTTCTCCTGCCGTCAGGCGGGTCCTCGGTAGGCCGAATTCCAAAGTCTAGGTCCGGCGTCGGATGTCGTCGCTTCTTCCCTGACGTCAGTGCGACAGGGGTATAAAGGAACCAGCCGACGCCATTTTCTTCAGCTTTTCTTGCCCCAGATGTCAGGTGCCCCCAGAAGGAAGGCAATACATAAATTTGTGTAATAATGCAGTGCAATATAATCAAAATACAGTAGTTGCAAGCAAATACATCATAAATGAATACCCCAATCAGGTTGTATGAGGATGTGTTAGCCTATAGGCCTGTCCCAAGAGAGGAAGGAGGGAGGGAAACCAGGACTGCAGCTGTATTAGCACTCGAACATCTACATTTATGGTAGGTACAAAACTGTACTATGTTCATCGTGCATACAGCTGCAGTTATAACAGATGGGTAGAATCCCAAAGCTAAGAAAGGGGTGGTAGGCACTAGGTGGAACTAGGAGCCAAAATGCCCTGCAAGACTGCAGTGGCAAAGCCTGCTCTAGCTTTGGAGTATAATGGTAGGTTGTAGTGCTTGGAGAAGGTATGCACAGAACTCCAAGTGGCTGCTTCCAAAATATCCTTGGTAGGAACTCCTCTGAGGAAGGCTGCAGAGGTGGCTGTGGCCCTGGTGGAATGAGTTCTAATGCCTGTAGGTACAGTTTTGCCATGTAAGGAATAGCAAAAGCGTATGCAGTGGGCTATCCATTTTGAGATTGTCTGTTTGGAAATTGGCTTTCCTTGAGCTCCTACCGCATAGGCCACAAAGAACTGTTCTGATTTTCTTAAAGGCTTTGTTCTGTCCAAATAATAACGCAGTTGTCTGTGGATGTCCAAGGAATGTAGTAATCTCTCCCCTTTGTTTTGAGGATTAGGATAAAAAGTAGGTAAATGTATGGCCTGATTTAAAGCTACCCTGGATACCACTTTAGGCATAAAGGACGGGTTGGTTCGTAAGGAATCTCTGTCCTGATGGAAGATGATAAAAGGCTGGACAGCCATGAGAGCCTGTAGTTCTGAAACTCTACGAGCTGAGGTGATAGCCAGAAGAAAAGCTTTTTTCCAGGACAAATATTGCAAATCTGATGAGGCAGCTGGCTCAAAGGGAGGCAAGGTCAGTTTTTCCAGAATGAAATTAAGATCCCAAGCAGGTATTGGTTGTTTCCTTGGAGGTCTTAAATTTTTAGCCCCTCTGAGGAACTGTCTTAAGAGAGGGTGAGAGAATAAAGGTGGATCAGTGTTGTATTCTGCAGAAATGGCTGAGACATGGATTTTGATGGAGGAGAAAGAAAGTCCACTGCTTAGCAGTTCAGCCAAATATTGTAGTATTTGAGGTAAATTCAGTTTTCCAGGATCCTGGCCCTTTTTCTCATTCCAGACACAAAAACGTTTCCATTTTGCGGAGTAAGCTTTTCTAGCTGATGGCCTTCTGGCCTCCAAAATGACATCCTGCACCTCTCCTTGGAGAGTAGGGCCTGTTGTGATGCTAAGGAATCTTCCATGTGGCTAGATTGAGTGTTTTTAGCTGGCTGTGAAGAGTTTTGAAGCTGTGCCGAGTCAGAAGAAGAGGCATTAGAGGCAGGGTCCATGGTGGCGAATGCGTCAGGCACCTCAGGAGTGGGTACCAGTGTTGCCTTGGCCAGTCCGGAGCAATGAGAATCATCTTTGGTCTGTCTGCTCTGGTTTTCAATAGAACTTTGGGCAGCAGAGGAAGAGGTGGGAAGGCATAAACTGTCATTGATGTCCAACTGAAAGACAGAGCGTCCACTCTCCAGGCCTTTGGATGGAAGATCCTTGAGCAGAATTTTGTCAATTGATGATTTTTGTGGGAGGCAAAGAGATCTATGTCTGACCTTCCCCATTCTTGGATTATTTCTGTAAAAACTTCTGGATGCAATTTCCATTCGTGTGGATCTGTCATATTCCTGCTTAGGTTGTCTGTCAGCGTGTTTTCCTTGCCTGGCAAGTACTGTGCTTGTAGTTCCATTTGTAAGTCCATGGCCATGTTCCAAAGTGACATGGCCAGTCTGCATAGGGGGTAAGAATGTGTTCCTCCCTGTTTGTTTATGTATGTATCACATAACTGTGGTGTTGTCCATTCTTATCAATAGTTGACCTGGTTGTAGAAGGTCCTTGAAAGCTATAATAGCATTTATTACTGCTAGCATTTCTTTTTGATTGATGTGAAGGTGCTTTTCTTTTTGGGACCATTTGCCCTGAATGCACCGATCTGTCATGTCGCCCAGGCGTAGTCCGAGGCGTCTGTTGTGATGACTTGATTTGCTTGAGGCTTGCTGAATGGAAGACCTGTGTTTGTTTGACATGCTTGAGCCCACCACAGAAATTCCTTTTGCAGGCATGGAATTAGTGGTATTATTGTTTCCAAACTGTGGCTGTGTTAAGACCATATGTTTTTCAGGTACCATTGTAGTTTCCTCATATGCAGCTTTGCACATGGGATTAGTAAGATGCAAGATGCCATGAATCCCAGAGCCTGCAGGATTTTCCTTGCAGTCAGCCTGGTGCAATTTGCTAGTGTTCTGAAGTATTGAATTAGTTGCCCCTGCTTCTCTGGCGTGAGGTAGGCCATCTGGGTGTTTGTGTCCAAATCGGCACCCAGGAAAATTATCTTCCGAGAGGGTATTAGCCTTGATTTCTTTTTGTTGACTGTGTATCTCAGAGAGTTCAACAACATTATTACATAAGCCAGATGTTTCAGAAGAATGTGCTTGCTGTCCGCTTGGATCAGGCAATCGTCCAAATAGGGGTATATTTGTATCCCTTGAAGTCTGCAGTAGGCAATTACTGATGCCAGGCATTTAGTGAATACTCTGGGCACAGTAGATAAGCCAAAGGGCAATGCAGAGAATTGATAATGGGTTGAACCTGCAAGAAACCTGAGGTACCTTCTGCAATTTTGTCTGATTGGGACATGCAGGTATGCCTCCTTGAGGTCCAATGTTACCAGCCAAGACTCCTTGCCCAGCATGGGAAGAAGTTGCTGTAGAGTGAGCATCTTGAATTTTTAGTGCAGTAGAAATGTGTTTAGGATGGATAGGTCCAAAATAGGTCTCCAATCTTTTCCCTTCCTTGGCACCAGAAATAGCCTGGAATAAAAACCTTGACCTGGTTCGTGCGTAGGTACCTCTTGAATAGCTTTCATGTTTATGAGATCTGTAATTTGCCTTTGTGCCTCTGCCCTTTGATTGTGTGGCAGGTTTGGCATGCCACTCATTTTTGGAAGGGTGTGAAAATGGAATTTGTAGCCTCTGTTTATAATGTCCAGGATCCATTTGTCCTTTGTGACAATATGCCAATTTTTTGAAAATAATGCCAGCTTTCCTCCTAAGGGGGCTGCCATTTGAGACTTGGTTGGCATGCAAAGGGGAAAGTCATTGGGTTTGCTTTCTGAAAGATTGCCAGTTATCCTCACCACCTCTTTGTGTAGGAGCTTGCCATTGTCTGCCTCTAAACGATCCTTGGGATTGTACTCTGCCTCTCGGGCGCCTGTATCTGCCTCTTTGGGGTCTGTCCGTAGCAGGAAAGGACCAGTTTTTGGAAGGCCAATTTCTACTAAAATGTGGGGGTTGTACCTGTAGAAATTCTTTCACAGTTTGCATTGATTTAGCCTTTTCCTCCATTTTCCTTAACACCTCCTCAGCATTAGCACCAAATAGTACATCCTTTTGAAGAGGGGCGTCTAGTAATTTAGCTTTGACATGATCAGGCAAGGCTTGTTCCTTGAGCCAGGCATGCCTACGTATGACTGATCCTGTAACAGCAGCTCTACACGAGGCCTCTAGAGCATCAAAACCACATTGTAAGGTATGCCTACCCACTTGTTCTGCACTATGCATCAACTCCTGCAACTCCTTCAAGTCTGGTTGTTCAGGTTGTGACATTTTACTTTTCAATTGTGATAACAAAAACTGTTGGTATTTTAGCATATGAAACTGACAGTTTAAGGCCCTCATGGATAAGGTAGCCAAGGTATATACCTTTTTTCCCCACCTTTCTAAGGATCTGGAGTCTCTCTCTGAAGGTAATGGATTTTTAGCAATGGAGGCCTTAACTCCCTTGGGGCCCTGTGAGATGGTTTCTGGGTCAGCAGCATGGCTTTTGTATAGAAATTGGTGCGAGTCAGGAACCCTGTAGTACCTTTCAGGCTTAACTGGAGCTGGAGGTAGAGAGTCCGGGTTAAGGCAAGCCTCCGAGTAAACATCATCTAGGATGTCCAAGACAGGAGGTATAGCCAGAGGCCTGTGCTGAGGTAGCAAGAGAAATTCCCTGAGCCTTTTCTTAGAATCTGAATAATCTTGGCCTTCCCAGTGGAAGTGTTCCCTTAAGGTATGCAAAGTTTCCCCAAATGAGTAATCCTCTGGGGGGGAGACAGATGGGATGGACTCTTCCGCATCAGAGTCTTCAAAAGGGGAGTAAGAATGTTCCTGATCATCAGAATGCTCTGAAATAATGGAGCCCTGATCAGAGGAGGGGGAATCTTCCTCCACTCTGGGCCTTTTGTCCGGTGGGGGCTGAGAACCTCTGATAAGAGTAATTAAATCCTCAGCCATTTTAAGCATCTGTTTCTTAGGCATGGGGCCTAGAGATGGGCCCTGTGTAGCTGGTCTCTTAGGGTGCATGGTTGCTTTAGACTTTGTGAAAGCCTTGATGGAGAAAGAAGAGGAAGGTCTGAAGACACCTTGAGTGGAGGTGGACCTCTCCACATTCTGAGATTCAACGCCAAGAGTGGCTTCAGTATCTGTAGTCGGGGTGTGGGCCGAGGAGCCTGCGACCTCGGGCACAGGAGACACCGTCAAAGAAGTGTCGTCGGTAGTCAGGGGCTGCGTAGGCACCTTGCTGAGAACCGGACCACGTGTAGTCGGCTTTGGCGTGGTGTCGGTAGAGGCCACGGACCTAGTGTGTCAGTCCTTGTCTTTGCGTTTTTTAGACAAAACCAGAGTCGGAGTATCCGACGACATAGTATAGTTAAATGCTTTCCCAAAGTAATGCTGGGCGAACTCCACCCGATGCTTAATAGTGCGTTTGTTGAATGTAGCACAAAAGCGACAGACCGAGACGTCATGGTCTGGGCCTAAACAAGGTATACAGAGGGAATGGAAATCCTTATGCGGTATTTGCTTCCCACAAGAAATACAATTATTAACTTTGTCTGACATCGGTCTGAGGCAAGAAAAGTTTCCCCAACGGGGTACTTAGCTTTTAAGAAGACTTCAGTTTTCAAATTTTCGTAATCTCAGGAGGTGGCCGACCGGCACTTGCGAACTGCTTCGGCTTCGGGCACCGCGTAGCAAGAAAGACTGAAGAAAATGGCGTCGGCTGGTTCCTTTATACCCCTGTCGCACTGATGTCAGGGAAGAAGCGACGACAACTGACGCCGGACCTAGACTTTGGAATTCGGCCGACTGAGGACCTGCCTGATGGCAGGAGAACCCATCTGTTATGACTGCAGCTGTATGCACGATGAACATCTAGGTACAGCAGAAAACATTAATACTGCAGTTAAGAGTTGAGGTATACAGCAGATTCAGATACATAGACAGATTTTATATACATACACACATGTATAATATATATAAAAAGTATAGAGGTGGGGGTGAGCAGTGTCACAAAAAATATGTATATGACTGGAGATGCTAGTAAAACTTTTCATTTACTGAAGAATGGTTATAGGCATAGGTTTCTGAGTGAACAAAAACTGACGATATGGCAAAATGAAGATAACAGCAGCATTTATCCTGATGTACAGGAGCAGATCCACTGATTTGATAGGTAAAGTTAAGTTGCATTTTAAATGTCTGCATTTTGAACGGATTTCAGTGGTAGTGGGATGTGGTTCCATTGTTTTGTTTTTACACTACTTGAATACAGAGCCAACTGCAGTATTAGATGATTTGGTTATAATGATTTTTCTATATATAGCATAAAATTCTATTGAGGAGTAGTGCTGTATTAAGCTGTTAAGGGATGGGCAATTTTCTGGCTGATAGAAAAGTCTGTGCATTGACGTTTGCGGAGAAAAAGCTAGCCAATGTTGTACTTTTAACCAACTTAATTCTCTGAGGGTTAGACAGTGATAGGTTCTACTGTTATAATTTACCACAAATGTGTCTATTTTATTATAGCATTACTCAGGTTGTGGGCCTAGTATAGATCAATGTGGGACTCCAGTAGTCACCGGCAAGAAAGTGGAGAAATCACTTTACCATTTCACTGCGTGTGTTCTGTTTTGAGATGTAGCTGTGGAATCAACTGCAGTCAAGAGTTGTGAACCTTAAGGATGACAGTTTATGTAAGAGTTTCTGGTGAGAGACAGTAACAAACGCTCTTGATAAGTATAGGAAGATGGTGGAGATTATGCTTATGGAATTTCTATGGGTGTTTACAGCATTAACAAAACTCAGCAAAGCAGTTCTGCTACAATGAGGACAGAAGCCATACTGGGTTGAAGACGGAAGCTGGTTATTAGCTGCATATGAATAATGTTAATATTTTTGATAATCTAGTCCCAGTGGATCTTTTCAAACTACTTAAAGATAACAATATGAAACCCGAACTGCCCCTTATGTGTAACAGCTGCATTTCTTAGAAGGAAAGTACAAAATACTGCAATTTTTTTTATTCTCTCCGATGAGGCAGACGATAATAGTGTCCATCAAGAATGACTTGGAGTAAGACTGACTTCAGCGAGGCCAACTTGGGAGTGATGCAGCAGATCAAACACGGGTTATTTGGTCATCACACAAGATTAAACAAAAATATTAAAATGGCAAAAGCCACTGTTGGACTCTACAGTTTATCCCAGTAGGGCCTACTAAGTACTCCATCCACTGTTTGTAATAAAAGCTATGTGCAGACCTAGAAACAATGAACGACTTACTGATAATGTGTTAGCCAAAGGTTACACCATTTTTTTTCTACAAAAAAGTCTGGAGAGTTTCAACATAATTTAAAAATATACTGCATCACAGACACTTCCACTATCAGGTAGGTTTCCCATTTCTAAATACACTAGCGAGGATCCAGTTTTAAACCCAGATTGTCAAACAATCCAAACTATCTTTATATTACTTAGGTGTAAGTGAACCAATCACTGGAGTCGATCTTGAGCTAGTTATGGTTATTCAAAGAGATGAAATGTTGATAAACATTACACAAGTTTACATAACATTAAAATTGAGGGACACTTAGCATACCTCTCAAATGCCCCTGAACTGGGCTCAAAAGGTTGCTACACTGAACTCAGAATCTGTAACTTTTTGAGAAACAATAATGGCATATAGTAAACAAATAATGGTAAACAATACAATTAGATAACTCCTTTAACCTTAGAAAATTCATGGTAGTGAAGTTTTATTACATGCTCAACTTTCTAAGTCAATATCATCAATATTTAAGAAGCACCCCTGGTACTGGGGGGTAAGTTGAGAACTATAATGTTAGTTTAAGTTGAGAAACCATTTAACTACTTGCAAAGCGCAGACCTGACACAGCAGAGTACTGAAATGTTTTAATGATATTACTTCAGCAACTACACTTATAAGGTGGGCGACATAAAAGATTTTCTTACTACCTTGGCCATATGTTGGTTTAAGGCCAGATTACTGCCTGCATATGCTCCCAGATCCCCGACTACCAGGTCAACACTTAGGGATGTCTTACCGATGGAGTAATTAGTCTGGGTGGCAGTTTTCCCAAAACACATTATAATGCATTTCTTTGCATTGAATTTTATTCTGTGACTTTGGCACCAGTAATTTGGCTGCTTAAGATCTTCTTGTAATATGTTTGTGTTATGGGGAGGGTCTATGGTAGCTCCCAATCCGCAGTCATCTACAAACCTGATCAGCCAAATGCCCTTGACATCAGCCTTTACCTCTGAAAATTAGATGCCATATAGGAGCATTCCCAGCACAGAGCCCTGAAGTACCCTACTGGTGACCAGTCTTAGTGGAGGCGGTACCACCAATCCTGACTTCCTGGGTCCTAGCTAGCAACCCAGCAAATAAAGTAGGGGTTTATGCCCAGTACAGTGATTTTGTCAATTATACCAGAGTAGGTTATTGTATCAAATGCCTTAACCAGGTTCAGGTAGGCAGTATGCACCATTTTCCCTCATCCATTGCCTTGGTGACCTTCTCAAATAAGTCCGCCAGGTGTAGTAGGTATGACTTTCCCTTTACAAAGCCAAACTGGTTTGGGTCCAGTGTCCAAAGGTCGCTCTTGTCTTTGTTGATCATTCCCACGATAATTCATTCCATTACTTTACATATTAAATGAATCAGACTAACAGGGCTGTAGTTTCTAGGATCAGTTCATGGACCACCTCTGTGAAGTGGGATAATCATTGCAGCGCTCCATTCTCATGGTATAAAGTAGGTTTTGATGCCAGAGTTGAAAAGCGACAAACAGCCCTGACAGGTCATGTTTCAAGCTATTTAGGAGGCATCCTGGGATGTTTTCAGGGCCCACCAAGGCTGTGTTTTTGGCCTTGGTAAGTGACACTAGGACCTATTCCCTGTTAATATTGGGGGGGGGGGTTAAGCTATTATGTATTTCATGGGGAGAGGGGGGTGAAATTTGAGCCGAATTTGTCAGCCAGCAAATTCACCATGCGACTCTGCTTAGTGAAGGTAGGTGGCAACACTGACCTCCAGGTCAGCACACTGATGTGGGCTGCCTTCGAGGTTTTGGACATAGCTGTACATGGCCTTGTAGTTTGTCTTTAACCTGTATGGCTATCTTGACCTTGTAACTAGCTTTGTTGGACTTAATAGTCCTCTTTGTTCCCCGTTCAGTTTAATTAGAAATCTCATTTCATTATGGGAATTACTCTTCTTGATTTTAGCCATTACTTTTTACCATTTGTTATACATCCTATTAAAGTTATAATTCCACCAGTATGGTATGTTTTTGGCTTACTTCCAATGCATGGGATGGCTTCTATACAACCATTTACATGGATGTACAGGCTCTCTCTGAACAATTTTGCATATGTTGCTGTGAACTCAAGATTAGGAGGGGCATTAAATGTTGACAAACCATTGTTTAATAGGATGTCGTTAGCTTTGGAATGTTTCCTTTACAGGGTTTGTTGGGGTTACCAAGCTGAATTTTTGCTGAAGGAGACAGCACAGTGGTTCAAACTCAGCAGTGAGGCCAGGACATTGGAGGGTGCAGCACTCTCCTATTTTGGTGAGTACCAGGTCCAGTACGTTTGAACCTCTGGGTGGGTGTGTGCACCATCTGGTCGAGAGTATTTGTGTTAATGAAGTCCAAGAATCATTGTGCCTCAGAGTATAAGACAGTGTAGGTTTCCCAGTCTACAGAGGGGTGGTTAAACTGCCCCACTAATAGGGTTGTTTGATTTAATGACAACAAGTGCCTCAGCTTGGTCTAGGTATGAGCTATGGGATTCTACAGACACAGCAAAGGACCTACTGCAAGCTAGGATACAGTATGGGACTTTGTCTACTGTAATTTGCACGTGGATAAATTCCAGAGCATTATCCTGTTCAACCTAACTAGAGTTACACTTCTTGCCAATATAAATTAAAACTCCTCCACCTTTCATCCCTGTCTGTGCAGTTAAGTGTCTGTGTGGAAGGCACTAAAGTCTTGCACTGCTGGAGTACCTTCAGCAGATTTAATCCAGGTCTTGGAAAAGGCACAGATGTCTATATTCTTCAGACTGAAGAGGGCTTTTAGGGTGTGAAGTTTCTTGTTTAGGCTCCCAGCACAGAGCAATAACACCTTTAGGTTATTTGCTACATTTATATATTTATCAGTTTGGAACTGCCTACAAAAAGGTCCTAAGGGGTGGATGAAGTTTTAGTCAGTATTTGGCAGGACTGACTTCCAAGATGGCTGCACACTGAGTAAAGCTTAACTCTAGCTCTCCCAGTGTGAAAACAGAAACTCTGAGACCAGTATACTTTTGTGTTTATCTGCAAATTTCAGTAACTGGCTAATTAAGTGTAGTACCTGGATACCAGGTAAAAAGAAATTTACAGCACCTAGAAAAAATCATCTACTAAAAGTGAGTAAGAAACACTGACTGGGGAACATTATGCAGCTGTTCAGCAAAAAAGCAATGCAGCCTCCAGACAGGACTTCCAGTAACATACAGGAAGACATAAAAACAACTGCACACAGACCTGGTTAAAATGAACCAAATGCTTTTGGAGTATATCAACATAAACAACAAAAGACGGAAAATTGGAAGAAGCTTTAAACATATTCAGATGAGGTGATAAAGCTGCAAAACTCAGAGGCTGAAATGAAAACAAACGTCTGGCTGAATACGAGACTGCTCAGCAAGAAATGTTTCAAAAAATAATAGAATTACAGGACAGAGTAAATAGAGAAATCCTGAGATTTTCAGCTATACAGAGAAGCAGGAAGGAACAGACTGCATTAATTTTATTAAAGCACAAATAAGCAACTGGACTGGTATTCCATAACAGGAGTTACTACTTGAAAGGGCACATTGTGTGTATACTCCAAACTCCAAATCTGGCAATGAGAAAGCAACCTAAACCTTTAATAGTAAAGAAGCAATCCTACCAGTAGAAGGAGTTGATTCTGACAAAACTGTGGTAGAAAGACAAAATACTAAAAGTGAAAGACAGCAGAGTGTTTGTGGAGAATGATAACTCACTGTACACCAGGCAAAAGGAAGTAAATTCATTACACTATTCAGAGATTGGCGAGACACAGGTTTGAGATTCAAACTGCTGTACCCAGCTGTCTTCAAGGTATTCTTCCCTGGAAGGACAAAATCATTTTTTGATGAAGTACATGCCAAGTAAGAAATACAAAAGTTCATCCAACAAAAAGTGAGCTGTGGAACAGAAGGATATTCTGCTTCTTGTTCTTCTGGTGACAAACACCACAGAGAGATTGTAGCTGTGAAACCTCTTCCACAGTTTCAACAGAAAATATTGGAGAGAACGAAGGTAGCATGAGAGTTTACTAGAAAAATCTAGAGTATGTTGGAAATGAAGCAGAGACAGGATTTGGGAGCTGGAGATGAACAGTAATAAAATAAGCAACTTAATATAGGATTCTTCTTCTTTCGGCTTTTCCCGGTAAGGGGTCACACCAAAGCAGATCACCTGTCCGCTCATGATTGGCAGTGGAGTTTTTTTTACGGTACTGAGTTATTGAGTTGTCAGCCTAACGCCCAACCTTCCACAGAAGGCACACACATGCACACACTCACACCTAGGGCCAATTTAGAGTGTCCAATCCACCTACAGCATGTCTTACAATGCAATAATTATATTTGTGGAATATGACAGAACAAGAAAATCTGGAAATATTGGAGTTTTTCAGAATATGTTGGACCTGTGCAGTGCTCTAAAGTATATGGCCTATTCCAGGTCATTAATGTTCGAAAAATGCTTCGTGGAGGAGAAGAGGGGAGAAAGTTAACTGAAAATAAAGAAAACCTTTTTTTCTTAATACTGTTTTTGTGGTGTGTGGTTTTCCTTGAACATTATAAAGTTTTCTCAGTTATTTTAAAATATAATGGGGGGTTGTAAATAGGTGCTGCTGTTTCTTTTTCTCATTTCTTCCTCCCTTCTCTCTTTCTTCTTGTTTTAAGAAATGTAGGCACTGCAGTATAAAAAACAAAAAGCCCGGTTAACAGATCATGACAAAATAAAAATCAATGTGCTTTTTTCCATTCTTGCATGCCAGAATGACTGGACTAAGGACCTTCAATTGATTTAGTAGCAAGTTTTAACAGAAAGCAAGTAAATGAATATTATGAGTTGTTTTTTTTCCTACCAAATGAATGTAGCAATTCTATATCTGACCCTCATTTCTCCAAGGAAATAATCTGATAATGATAAACTAGCTTTCTGGTTCTTATGTCCCTGTGGAGACAATCTGATACAAAGAAATTGGTTACAGTTTGGTGGACAGTGATTGGCTGGGGAAAAAAAAGGAGAGAGAAACTGGCTAGGAGATCATGTTCTCTGAAAGCCTTCAGGGGTTTTCCCATCTGGGAGAGCTACAAAGATAAGACAAAAACAGTTAGCACTTAATAGAATCACAGGCTGCACCATGTGTCTTAGCTTGGATAACCTTTCTTTTAGGTCAACTCAAGTTTGTGTGTGGCTGTCAGTTTGGGACATCTGTTCCGATTAGGAGAGTAAACTTCAATATTTGAAGATGTACATAGTCGTGTGTGTTAGTGTTACATTACTAGTTTTTTTTTGAGGGCTTTTAATAAAACAAAAAGTTTTGTAAGTTGTGACACAGGCTCAAATGGATATGACAAGCAGCAACAACCTGCCAAAGAGTGTATGCATGTAACACAAAAGCTGGAACTAGACATTTAACAAAAAACAGGTTTTATACATAAAAGGTGGGGAATAACTAATACAATGATGCTTTCTTAATATCAGAGCTTTGGCCAGCTAACATCTACCTGAACTCAAGCTGGACGTATAAGTGAATTTAAGTACACTTTTATCTGCTCTTTTGCATATAGTACGGTATTTAATTTGTGTTTTTCACTGAATATTAACTCAACTGAAGTTGTGGCTGTCTCTCAACCCTCCCTCCTTGTTCTTGTTTTGGTATTAGTGTTGGTGGCTTTGAAATTCCCTGCCCCTCTTGTATATTTGTATTTGGATACTCCTTCTGGGCCCATCTCATTTGCTCACCTCAACGGAGTGCAGTGAGATCATATTCTGACTTCAGGCACTCCTACTGTATACAAAGAGAGCATTTAGGAATGACAACCCCTGTAGCCTCTTAATCCTATTCTGTTCCTTCCCTAAAAAAAAAAAAAATAATAATAATCTTATTCATCTGCTCTTACTGTAACTGTCTTAGTTGCTTTTCTGCGTGTAATCTGTTCAGTCACTCTTACTCTGCTTGTTAGTAGCCTTCTAATTTACTGCCTTCTACACTTGTTTTTTAGTCATTTGTTAATTTAATTGCATTTATTTGAACTGTATTTGCTGTAGTGTTGCTACACGATCGGGTGTGCTGGCCTGCACTGCAATTTGAATTGTATTTACTGCTGTTTTAGCTGCTTTTCTGTAACAAAAAACAATTCTAAGTTTGTTCCTGCCTTTCCTGTAACTAGTCAAGTCCAGATAAAGACTTGCTGTATCCAGGACTGTTGGTAAGCTTCTGAGCCCCCCCCCCACCACCAGGCCTTTCTGTGTTGGAGGGAAGCCTTCTAGCTTATCAGTGGGAGTGGTAAGCACTAGGTAGCCTATCTACCACGGGAATTAATTCACTGGTCGTTTGGGCAGTTTTTCTGTCTCTTTCTACTTTCTGTTAAAAGCCCATTTTGCATTTGGTCCCCACCTTTCCTATAACTAGTGTAATCCAGGTACAGATTTAAGTGTATGTTTTACTGTTTTTGCCTTATCTTGTCAAAAAAACAAACAAAAAAAATCCTTGTTTCCCACCTTTCTAAGCTAGTATAGTCCAGTTTTCAGGCTAGTGCTGAATTCAGGGGTGTGATACTAGTTTCTGAGTTACCCATACCTTACTTAGATAGAAGGAAGTTTCTCTGTTCACCTGTGAGAGAGAGGAGCTTTGAGCAACCTATCTGTCCCTGGAAGAGTGGTTCCTGCCCAGAAGTTAGTAGTTTATTGGCCAGTTTGGGCTAATTTCTCTCTTTCATTTCCCTACTATAAAAACTGCATTTGCACGGTTTTGCGCACCGGGCAGTGCTGGTTAGCTACGGTTAAATTATTCCCGGCTCCACTAAGTCTCCTCTTCAGTTTTTCCCTAGAAACTAGTCTAACTCTCAACCTAAGCACTCAAAAAGCATCTCACAGCCCAGCACTTGCTCAGAACTAATAGCAAGCAGTAATATACCCTGACACTGACTGCCCAGCAGGGCAAGGCTCTTTATTCACTCCTCAACAACCAAGCGACTAAGGAGCTCACCCTACTATTCAGGCATGACCAAAGGGCAACTTCAGGTGCACTCTCCAGTCCAGCTGGTGAATCTGGCTAACCTGAGGCAATGTTACAACTGCCTCATCTACACAGAAAACCCTCTCCTCCTACCACAAAAGACTAACATATGCGACAGATGCAATTATATAGCCAAACTGTAAGCTAAGTTGTCTCCACCCAAGACTGGAACAGACAGTCAAGAGGAGAAGGTTAACACTTGCACCACAACTCCAGCCGCACACAGACCTACTAAAACAGCACTGGCAAAAATACACAAATACATAAACTCATACTCTGAGGCTCTAAATAAAAACCTGCAAAAGCATTAGAGACCTCCAAAGCAGACACCCAAACAACCTGCACTTCTCGTCACAAACCAGACAACACATAAAACACACAATCAGTGTGCCGCACAATCACAGCCCTTGAGGCAAAATAACATACCTAACATACTGGTAATAGGTGACTCTACAGTCAGGCACACTGACGTCTTACTCACTAGGCTGGACAAGCAGAAGGTTACTGTTAGCTGCCTGTCGGGAGCCAGAATCCACCACATAACACAAGCACTCAGGTCACTCCAGAACAAGTACAAATATGACTCTGTCATTGTTCATGTTGGTGTGAATGACGTGAGATGTACCTCCCAGGACTATATGAAAAGAGACATGGAAGAGCTCTCTGATCATGTAAGCCCAGGCTGGTATGACCCTGACCGCGAGTAGCATCCTGCCTTCACCAAGAATGATACCTCATTGTAAAGAAAAAAGAAGATCAATTTCAACAATTGGCTAAGCTTCTGGTGTCATTCAAAGGGGATCCAGTGTCTGTCAGCCTGGGACGACATGCTCGACAAGCCACGTTGCTTCGCAAGAGAAGGCTTGCACCTGTCACCCTTAGGCTTTCGAATACTGGCCAAGGCTCAAAAGTCAAACCCACCTCCGTAAACAGCACATTTAACAACTGAGGGTATTACAACTCAATGCCAGGAGTTTAAATCTCAAAATGCAAGCGCTCGAAGCACTCAGTATGGAGAACGTTGACATCTGTGCAGGAACTGAGACTTGGTTCAAGGCTCCAGAGAGCACCCCAGAACTACCGGGCTACAACTCATACCACACATTTTGGCCACAGAATATGGACCGAAACACAAAAGGAGGGGGTGTATCCATATTCATCAGGGATACCTACACCTCCAGGTTAGTGGGGTAGCATGATACCTCCGAGATCATCCATGTGCAACTAACATCGGGCAAATCTGCAATGCAAATTGTGACCTGCTACAGATCACCCTCCATGACCCAGGACCACCACTCCACCTTTCTGAAGGCAGTGGAAAATATGAAGGTCCTACCAAACACCCAGATATTGGGCGATTTCAATTACCCTACCATTTACTGGGAAAACCACTAGAGTACAAATTCCCAGGCCCAGCACTTCCTGGAATTCATCAACTCAAACGCCCTGAATCAGCTGGTAAACTCCCCTACCAGAGGTGAAAACATATTGGACCTGGTCATCACCAACATGGGCGACAGGTGTTCCACACCAGAGGTCAACCCGTCACTGGTTAGATCAGACCATAAACTAATCACTCTGGATATCCACACTCCACCACCACCCCCAACTAAATAAACCACAGTAAAAAAACTTTTCTAAAGCAAACTTCACCTTACTCAAGACAGAGGTGGTCAAGTTTCACAGCCCCCACGCTTACAAAATAACACTGCCCAAGATGCAGAAACCTTTACAAATGCACTCTATGAGCACCTACAAGGATGCATGGATCATGCCATCCCTAGCAAAACCAAGACTCACTCCTCTAAGAGAAGGAAACCAGTTTGGTGGAACCCTACGATAAGCAGGCTATACAACAGGAGGAGGAAACTAGTTCAGAATAAAAGCAAATCCCAAGAAGGAAAGACATCCCTTATCAGTAAGAAACTGAAGTCCCTCATGAAATCATCCAAGGCTAACTTCGAAAGAAAAATAGCAAAGGATTCAAAAGATAACCACAAAGCCTTCTTTAGCTATGTTAAGAATCTAAGTGGCAACACACAGATATGCACTGAACTAGTGCTAAATAGCACAAAATATACTGAACCTACTGATATTGGCAACATCCTGGCAGATAGATTCAGTGCAAACTTCACCCCCTCTCACCTCCAAAAGGGCCCACAAATACACTGGAAAAGTGTAGTGTCCCAAAAATCACAGACGTACAGATGAAAACAGCACTTTCAAAAGTCAAAAACACAGCATCAATGGGAACAGATGGTGTCCCAGGCTACGTCTTGCACAAACTACAGAACAAACTACCCCCCCACCTAAACACGCTGTTCAACCTCTGCCTCTCCACAGGCTACGTGCCCATAGAATGGCGCACAGCAACAGTGATTCCTCTCCACAAAGGAGGGACCACAACTGACCCTGGTAACTATCGCCCCATAAGCCTGACTAGCCTGGTCTGCAAGGCTATGGAGTGCATCATCATGGAACTCATTAACAAAGACATTGGGAATCTCCAAACACTTGACCCGACCCAGTTCGGCTTTTAGGGCAGATCATGCCTACTAAACCTGGTTGACATGTTCAAGACAGTCACCAAGGCAATAGATGAGGGAAAGGTGGTTCACACAGCCTACCGTGACCTCGCCAAGGCTTTCGACAATTCCCTACTCGGGTATTACAAAAAACTCACCAGCTTGAACATAAAAAACCCCTAGGTCACAAGATGGGTTGCCAACTGCCTTACAAATAGAACTCGCATGGTAAGAATAGCGGGCTCCAGGTCCGACTCTAAACCAGTCACAAGTGATGTCCCGCAAGGCTCGGTCCTGGGACCCTACTGTCTGGCATATACTTCTCAGAAGTACAGGCAAACACAAGAGGACTATGGCTAGCCAAGTTTGCCGATGACTGCAAACTGGGAGCCATAACTGACTCTCCAGCTGACACGGACATCCTCCAGAAGGACCTTACTGAGACGGACACCTGGTGTCAAAGTCACGGCCTCAAGCTAAATGCCAAAAAATACATAGTCATCCCGTTTAGGAAAAACAAAACACCCACGAATTACCACATAGGTGGCAGCCCCCTTAATACAGAAGAGGTAATAAGATCTGGGGACCCAGGTAGATAGTAATCTCTCCTTTGACAATCATATGGCCAAAGTATTTAGGAAATCATTCTATGTGGCCCATCTAATTACTAAAGGGTTCGCATCTAGAAATAAAGAGGTTATAGTGCCCCTCTACTCGTCACTCATTACACCCATCATAGAGTAAAATGCCCCATTTGGGATGTACCTCACAAGACACTTCCAACAGCTGGAAAGACCCCAAAAATACCTCACCAAGAGGATTACTGGTCTCAAACATATGTCCTATGCAGCCCACTGAAAAAACTCCGGCTGTACTCAGTGGCATATCGCTTACTCAGAGGTGATCTCTGCCTGACTTACAAAGCCATGTCCAACTCAGAATTGATGGACATGCTCCACCTAAAGAAATCCAAGTCACTGCGAGCCATGTGCTCTAGTGAGCTAAACCTCGCCACAACAATAAATGGAACATGCTGGAGGAATAAATTCCTGTCATAGAGACTCCCCATGCTTTGGAACAAAATTCCAAATTACATCAGGCAGAGCCCCTCACTAACACACTTCAAGAGAAACCTTGACGAGTGGATGGGTAACAGAAAATACACCCCTGGGATCACTTCATTGGCTCTGCTTGACGGAGGATCAGTTAATTAATCAATGGGGTGGCAAAAGCAGACACACTCTGGCTAGGCTTATAAATGCCCTCGGGCAGATAGCCTAGTACTATCTATGAACTTTTGAACCTATTCTACAATGTCTTTAAATGGTCTCAGATAAATGCAAAAAATGAATAGTGCACTGTATTATAGTTATGTTACAGGAGACACATTTGGAAAGAAACAAACATGTGAATTTGATAAAGAAAGGTTTTCAGGATGGTTATTCAGCTGAATATCTGGGACAAAGGAAAAGAGGAGTACCTGTATCTTACATTAATTGTAAGAGGAGCTCAAATAGTAATAGAGGAGGATAAAAAAAGATAATGGCAGATAGTGCTAAGGGGCTACTGGCAAGGAAGGATAATTACACTGGTATTTATTTTACTTGATATTTTTTTTACTGAGAAAGTCCAAATGGGCATGTGCCCATTTACAGCGGAGGCCTGGGGAGAAAAGCTCCAAAACCACTTTAGCATACAGTTACAATTTTACACAGAAATTCAGCTGCTATCACCTCAGCAAACAAGTAA
Organism: Protopterus annectens; assembly: GCF_019279795.1. Lineage (NCBI taxonomy): Eukaryota > Metazoa > Chordata > Ceratodontiformes > Protopteridae > Protopterus > Protopterus annectens. Next base: position 1,148,222,311 of record NC_056733.1, on the reverse strand, counting down.
AAAATTTGCATAAGTGAAAATTAGACAAAAATAATATAATAAAAAACTACAGTAACCTCTCAGTTAACCGGCACCCATGGGGATTAGTAGATGCTAGATAATTGTATTTTCTGGTTGCTTGAGAGTTACTATTAAAAATAGGCCTGACTAATAATGTACCCTATACTATTTGTTTGGTTTGACTTGTTCGCGGGTTGGGGAGAGGGAATTTATTCCTATCTTCCTTTTTAAAGCAAAATTCTAAAAACTTAAGGTATGTTTCTGTAGAGGGAAAACAGAAAGGGCAACACATGAAAATTGTACTGCAATTCTTTGATATTTTTTTCTGGTTGATTGAGAGTGCCAGTTGCTTGAGTTCTGGTCAACTGAGAGTTTACTGTACATAAAATCTAGCACAAACGTTCTTTCAGTAGAATATTGTATGGTTACATGAAATGGAAAGGGTAGAGTAAGAATGGAAATAAACATCGCTACTAGTAGATACGGTTAACAGATGGAAGGCTAGAAAAAGGGTAAGGTATGAGGGCTTGTAAGATGTCACGATAAATTACTATTACATACCAGCTATGAGAGCTGAATAGAGAATTAAGTTAGCATGGGGCATTGGCAGAGCCAGTTGTTCGACAGAGGTTCCTGAATTCAGCTGAGAATTGAAGGAGGTGTGATGGAGTACAAGTCCGATTGATTCAGGAATAGTATTCCAGGTTTCTGCAACACAGTGTGTATACAGTAACTCAATATGATCTGTGAGGTTTACAGATAATAGATGCTCATGAGACTAACATAAGTTGCAGGATGAAGTATAACATTGAAGTAAAGTTGAGGTCATTTGTGAAAAACTGGTTTTGTACAGTATTTTGTGTTGACATAAACTGATGAAAGGTCAGGTGAGGTAGTTCGAGCCAATGTAAGGCTTTGAAAGTAGAGCAGTGGTGAGTACTGGGGGGCTGACCAGTGGCAAACCTAGCTATTTTATTGCAGCATTGACTGAGTTTTGCTTTTACAGAAGAGTGAAGATTAGTTAGGATAGGGAAGGGGTACAGAAGTGATAGCAAGAGTTGCTTTAGTGGAATGTCTGAGGAATCTTTTAACCCTATACAACATACACAGTATTTGATTGGTCTTTTTTATGCTGTTATTGATATGCAGATCAAACCTGAGATTGTTCTGAATTGTAACGTCCAACAACTTAGTGTAAGAGACATCAATTGTAATGTTGTTCAGAGAAGTAATTGTAAAGGTAGTATTATTAAGGGAGGATCGCTTAGGTAAGAATAGCAGGAGTTTTTTTTTTTTTTTGGGGGGGGGGGTTGAATAGCAGATGGTTGTTGGTAAGCCATCCCTCAATGGAATTAAATGCTTCCTGAGTTACACCTTGAAGATGGGCAAGATTGTTTGACGAGCAGATTAAAGTAAAGTAGAGTTGTCAGCATATTGAATAAGGGTAGCTAGTTTTATGGTGGTATGAAGATGATTGATAAAGATGTTGAACAGGAGTGGACCCAGAATGGAGCCTTGAGATACCCAGTGCATACTGGTAGAAGAGACAGAGAGAAACTAGAGGTCTGTTTCAAAGACTGATATTGATTTGAAAGGTAACTGGTGAAGCACTGTAGGGTAGTTTCACTTAATCCAAGAAGGGAAAGCTGGTACAAGAGTTTTGGGTGGGAGACAGTATCAAAAGCTTTAGACAGATCTATGAATAGAGACGACAAATTTACCAGTATCACGTGCTTTATTTACTGTACCTGTGAAAGAAAGAAGAGCAGTGGTAGTACTGTGTGCAGGTCTAAATCCGTGTTGTGTGGAAGAAAGAAGATTGTTATTAAGTAGGTATTGAAGCAACTGTTTATGGATGGATTTCTCTAGAATTTTGGAAAGAGATGAAAGAATAGCAATAGACCTGTATTAGATGTTTCAGTGGAGGTACCACCTTTGAAGAGGCATGTATTTATTTTCCATCTAAAACTGCTATAACTGAGCTTAAGAAAATTCTGGGAGATTGAATCAGTTTTCAGCAAGAAATATTACTTATAGGTGGGGACTGGAATTTGATTTGCAGCAGTGAAGATGTGTCTGGGGGGGGGGGGGCAGAAAGGACAGTATAAGAAATGAGACTAGATTTTTGAAGAAATGAATATAAATATTTGGCATGGGAGAAGTGAATTCAATAATAGGAGTATGGAGCAAATTTATATATTATTCCCCAAAATATGAAAACTGGGCCAGGCTAGATAGAATTTACATTTCACAAGAACATGTGCATTTAACTACAGGTCTTGACAAACACCCAATAACTATTTCAGATCACGCCCCAACAACAACCAAAATAAAAATGAGACAATGGCACTTTCCCACCTACCTGTTGAAAAGAAAGGAATTTAAGCAATGGGTAGTAGAGATTATTCAGGAGCTATTCAAGAGGACAGAAATTACTTCTGAAGATATAGCTTGGGAGTGGGATAAAATTAACATGGAATTTAAAATTAGGGTGGAAATAAAAGAAAAGGAGCTACGGTTACGAAGTAACAAGAATTATTTAGAGGGACTGACAAACGTTAAGAGTATTGCAGAATGGGGGAAATCTCACAGAGCAAGAAGATAGACTCCAGAATGCCAAGCAGTAAAAAAGTGATGATCTCAATAATATACATGAGTTTAGAAAGATTGCTAATAACCCTAGAGCATAAAAACTTTTAGCACAATGACTCCGGCAATAGAAACTAGAAAGGGCTGTCACCATGCTTAGGGAGCCTATAACATGGAAGGTAACAAGTGATCCTGTAGAGGTATTAGGAATATTTTGGAAATTCTATGAAGAGCTGTATAAAGTAGAGAACTGTGGAAATAAAGAAAAGATACAAATGGAAATGTTTATGGAATAATTAAATATGGCAAGGTTAGAGGTAGATGAGGCTCAACTACTATGGTTAGGATAAGAGAAGACAAGATTAAAATTGTGATATATAACCAATCCACAGGAACGTTCTCCAGGAATAGATGGTATTTCTGCGGAAGTTTGGAAGCTAGGAAGGAAAAAAACTGACAAAGAAGGTTTTGTTTAATAAGAAGTTATGTACTCACCATAACGTTCCATCTGAGTAGGTAAACTTCATTTGTCAGCAACCTATAGGTATCGGATCCGACTTCGGATCCGAGCCGGCAGTTTTCAACAGCTTAGATCCGAGCTCCAAGCTCCTCCCCTACCCATAATACCCTGCCAACCCCGACTGACATCAGATCGAGTTTGCCCAAAAGCAGATGCTGCTTGAAGATAATTATTTTCAAATATATTATAGGTAACACACCGTGTAAACCGGAGTATGAAAAAAAAAACATCCAAAGGTGAGGGGGCAGGAGGGAGGGATGGTTGCTGACAAATGAAGTTTACCTACTCAGATGGAACGTTATGGTGAGTACATAACTTCATTTGTGCAGCAACCTATGGGACAGAGTCCCCAGCTACCTGAACCTTGGGCGGCTTTCATGGAAGGATGTTGCGGAGCACTGCAGAGCCAAAGGATGCTCTCCCTCTGGAGATAATGTCCAACTTATAGTGATTGATAAAGGTATGAGATGAGGCCCAAGTGGCTGCCAAGCAAATATCATCCAAAGAGACTCTAGCTCTAAAGGTCGCAGAGGCAGACATAGATCGAGTAGAGTGGGCATGGACTCCCTGAGGTGCGGGCGGGCCTGCCAGAACTTTCATATGCTAAAAGGATACACTGTGAAATCCATCTAGACAGTGTGAATTTAGACGCAGATTTACCCAAGTTAAATTTGGCAAAGGAGACGAACAACTGGTCAGATTGCCTATGACCAGATGTCCTGTGGATGTAGAAGCGAAGTTGTCTATGCACATCCAGTGAGTGTAATTTGTATTCCCCTTTGTTTAGGTAATTAGGAAAAAAGACTGGTAGGTTAATGGACTGATTAATATTCGACTCAGACGCGATCTTGGGAAGAAAAGAGGGATTGGTCCTGAGGTAAACTCTATCCTTGTGAAAAGTCAAGTATGAGGGGTTTACACAGAGGGCTTGTAGTTCAGAGACCCTTCGAGCCGAGGTGATAGCGACAAGAAAGGCCGTTTTCCATGACAAGAATTTAAGATCTACTGAAGCTGCAGGCTCAAATGGGGGAGCTGTCAAGGCCTGAAGCACCAGCGTTAAATCCTAAGGAGGGACTACATCCTTCACTGGAGATCTGAGCAGAAAGGTGCCCTTCAGAAAGGTCTTACACAATTTCGTGGTGACCAAAGGGCCCAGTTCATTTCCCGCATGATAATGAGAGACAGCTGCTAGTTGAACCTTAACTGTGGAGGAGCTAGCCCCCTGATGAAACAGCCCTGACAGGAAGTCTAATACAGCGAGCAAAGGAGCCGTGAAAGGATCCAAATGTTGACGTTCCGCCCAAATGGAGAAATGCTTCCATTTGCTACTATAGATCTTTCTAGTAGAAGGCTTGTGTGCTGCTACTAGGATAGCTTTAACAGGGGAAGAGATACCGGGAGTCCTAGCTAAGAGTGGAACTGGAGCAGCCAAGCTGTGAGCTTGAGATTGTCCAGGTTTGGGACTGGGAGATCTAGGGGGTGGGATATTAGATCCGGAAGGGGATCCAGAATCCAAGGAGGATTCACCAGATGAGACCAAAGGTAAGGGAACCAGGCTTGACGAGGCCAGAATGGGGCAATGAGGATTATCCTGCTCCCCAACCAACTGGCTTTCTGCAGAAACTTTAGCATCAGAGGAAGAAGAGGGTAAGCATAAAGTAGACCGGAAGGCTAAGCATGCACCAGAGTGTCTCTCGGAGATTCCCCTTGGGGGGGGGGGAATGAGAGCGAAGTAGTCGTAACATTTTGTGTTCGAGGGACAGGCAAAGAGATCGCAACAGGGTTGACCCCATTCGGCGAAAATCCGATTCACTACCTTGAGATTCAGAGACCACTCGTATGGTAACAGGATGGTGCGACAGTCTGTCCGCTAGGATGTTGGACCGCCCCAGAATGTGCGTTGCTATGAGAAAATGGTTGGTGGAGATCGCCCATTCCCACACCCTCATGGCCTCTTGACAGAGTGGGTAAGACCTGGTTCCTCCTTGTTTGTTGATGTACCAGACAACAGACATATTGTCCGTCTGAATTGCAATCGTTCCTGCAGGAAGAAGGTCCTGAAGTGCTTGCAACGCCAACAGCACTGCCCTCATCTCTAGGACATTGATATGCAATGAAGTCTCCGTGAGGTCCCACATACCTTGGACTGTCCTGCCCGAACAATGCCCCCCCCCACCCGAGGCGGGAGGTGTCCCTGGTCACCGTGGCTAGGGGAGGGGGCATAGAAAAGGGGCATCCTTCCTGGAGGTCCGGAGATTGGAGCCACCATAAGAGGGCCCTCTTGCAAGCCCTGCTGAATGGAATGGGGTGGCTGAGAGGATATTGAGGAAAGGACCACTGGACTTGGAGGGTCCATTGTAAGACCCTCATGTTCAAACGCACCATTGGCAATAGATTGATTGCCGCCACCATTGAACATAGAGCCCTCAGGACCAATTCCGCCAGAGGAGCTGGGGATTGTATGATGGCCCGCACATGTAGCCTCAGGGATCGTAGCCGGTCCGTGGTCAAAAAGGCTAGGAGCTTGTTTGTGTTTAATCTGGCCCCTACGAAGTCTATGGTCTGAGTCGGGGCAAAAGAAGACTTCTCTAGGTTGATAGTGATCCCCAGCCGGGGGGGCTAGACGAAGAAAGTAGTTTCTGGCTGCGCAGAGTAGATGCCTTGTCGGGGCGGTCAGGAGCCAGTCGTCCAGGTATGGGAAAACCTGAATTCCCTGGAGCCTTAGGTGGGTCGCTATCACCGCTAACACTTTGGTGAACACCCTGGGGGCTGTGGTGAGACCAAAGGGGAGGACCCTGAATTGGTAATGACTGGCTCCTAGCCAGAAGCGGGGGAACCTTCTGGATCGCCTGTCCAACAGAATGTGGTAGTATGCATCCTTGAAGTCTATAGAGCACATCCAGTCGTTCTCCCGCAAGAGGGGGAGAATGGATTGAAGGGTGACCGTGCGGAACTTCTCTTTGTTTACTGACAGGTTCAGGGGGAAGAGGTCGAGGATTGGTCTCAAGTCCCCCATCTTTTTTGGCACCAAGAACCACCTGGAGTAAAAACCCGACCCGCACTGGTCTGGGGGGGGCGTGTTGGATGGCTCTTTTTTCCAGCAACTGTTGGATTTCCATTGCTGCGGCCTCCCTCTGATTGGGTGGGACATCGGGGAGGTATCTGGGGCTGCGTGTGTAAAGAGAAAAGGGGATCTGATATCCTCTGGATATAACGCGAAGTACCCAGCGGTCTGTCGTGATGGACTCCCAAGCTGCTAGGTGCTTTGAGAAATGCCCCCGACTGCCTCCAGAGTGGAGCAGTCGGGCAACCCCTCAGGGGTGTTGCGTGGGTTGGTCCGAGAAAGGTTCTCTGGATCCAAAGTTCCTCGGGCCCCCTCTACCTCTAGGGTGGCGTCCACCCTGCCCTCCTCTGCCGCGGAAGGGCTGGGAGTTCAGAGTGGGACGGGACTGTTGCGACTTCCGGAACCACATCTTCTTCTGTCCCTTTTGGTTCTTGGAGAAGGACCTCTGGGGAGCAGAGATGCGGACTCCAATGGCAGACGTCTTCCCGTCCTGCTCGCTCTGGACCAAAGTATCGCAAACGGTTTTGCCAAAAAGGGCATTAGCGAAAGACTCCTTGAAGGGTTCCGCTAAATCACAGTGACGGAGCCAGGCCTGATGCCTCATGACGAGGCCCGCTCCGTTGGCTCTAGCGGCTCCTTCCGTGGCATGGGACAGAAGCCGCATAGAAGTGTTGGATATAGATCGGAGAGTGGCCATCCGGGTGGAGTGCAACTGTTTGTCCTCCGCCGACATGGACTCGTGGGGCGACGCAGCGTACTCTTTGATAAGGTCCCGCTGCAGTCGAAGAACATGTGCCATGTAGTTCAGCGACCTCACCGAGAAGGTAGCCGAACTAAAAACTCTCTTCCCTAAATGGTCCATCGACTGAGACTCCTTGCGACCTGGGACGTCAAAGCAGGCTGTCCCTGGGGTCAGGTGATGGAAGTCGGGCCCAACAGAGAAGGAGTGCAGGGTGGAGACATGGCAAGGGCCGGGGGCCTGGAATCTCTCGACAGAGCCCTCTCCACCACGTCAAACGCCGAGGGAGAGCTGCTCTCTCTGGGATCCGAAAGCAGACCCTCACTCGGATCCGACAGATGGATCGGGGCCGGTGCCGAAGCGATCGGATCAGAGGGACCAGCATGCTCCGACCTGGATGGAGCTGAAGGCATACTGATACCCCCCAGATCCGAAGCTCAGCCCTCAGCTCCGAAAGCTCGGATCTGACGAAAATGGACCAGACAGACTCGAGGGGAGTGTAGGCGCCTTAGTACCCGAGACTATCGGCACTGACACACCCCCGGCTCCAAGGCTGCCCGGCTCTGAAGACTCCGAGCCCGGGAAGCGGGACGGAGAAGGAGCTATCGGGGCAAAGAAGGGGGTTGAGCGCCCCCCCCCGGAGGGGGGGGGAGGCAGGCGCACTCCCCACTGCAGTTGGGCCTGGAGGAATCTTCTCATCATCCGGTCCAAATCTGCATCCGTGAGGCTTCGGGTCGATCTCGATGAGGCCACCGAGGCGGGACGGGAGTGCCGCCTCGATGACCTCGAGGGAGATCGGGTCTCCTCCTCCTCAGGACCCGGTGAAAAGCAAGGAGACCGGATCCGAGAAGGAGACGACCCAGAAGTCCTGGAGAGAGAAGGCCGCTTAGCCGGGGGGGGGGGCGAAGCAGAGGCCTCGGCCCGCCACTTGTGGTGCTTCTCCCTCTTTTTCTCTTTCCTAGTCTCCCTCTCCTCCGGGCCTAAGGCAGGAGGTTGAGTCCCGGCCGGGGGAGGGAAGCAGGAGTGGCAGCCGCCGCAGCGGGAGCCACGGAAGGACCAGAGGTAGAAGCCGAATCCGGGGGCAGAAGACCTGCCAGAATCAGCTTAGACCTCCAGTCCTTAAGTGTCCTGGGGTTGAACGCCGCACAAATGGAACAACCAGAAGAGAGGTGCTCAATCCCAAGGCACAGCACGCACCGAGTGTGGCCATCCGCCGAGGACAGCTTATGGCCACAATCGGAGCACTTAGAAAAGTAGGCTTTGGGGCCTCAGACATTTTAATTAAAGAAAGACAGACACACACATTAGGCCCCAAACATACACACACAACCCTAACGGAACCACGAGGGAAGGGGGAGGTTAAATACAAAAAATATAAAGATAAGCTAGGGAGGATTTTAGACAAAAAGGGACCTGAAAGCATTCACAACCAAATTAGGGTAGAAAAAAGAAAGAAAAAAGTTAAATTTTTCTCCCAAAAACCTCTAAATGCCTGGAACTCAAGATCGAGCTGCTGTTGGTTAAACTGCGGCAAACTAGATCTGGGGTCAGTCAGGGTTGGCAGGGGATTATGGGTAGGGGAGGAGCTTGGAGATCGGATCTAAGCTGTTGAAAACTGCCGGCTCGGATCCGAAGTCGGATCAGATACCCATAGGTTGCTGCACAAATGAAGTTAACTACTTCAGATCAGTCTTTTCAGAGGAGGAGGAGAAGTACCAACATCCTGGAAGAAAGCAGTGGCAGCTGCAATACTTACAGGGTATAGAGCCATCAGATCCAGGTTAATACAGGCCCATTTCAATATTAAACCATGATTATTGTGTTCATGTCTATAATGGCTAAAAGAATAGCAAAGGTGATGCCAAAACCAATAGACATGGATCAATGTGGTTTTGTGGAGGGGAGGCAAACATTTGACAACATGACATTGATAATCCAGAGGCAAGCAGAATGTAAGAAAACGCCGTTGTTGCTGGTGGGTCTTGATGCACAGAAAGCATTTGACAGATTAAGCTGGGACTTTATGAGCAGGGCAATGGAAGCATTTGATGAGGAGGATATACAAGGGATAGGAGCCGAAAATTAAAGTGGGAGGGGTCCTAACTGAGGGGTGTCCTCTTTCCCCTTTATCTGCATTACATTTAGAACCATTGGCAAAGAAAATAAAAGACTCAGAAATTCAAGGAGATAACTGGTATGGTAGTCAAGAAAAGCTGGTGTATTTGCAGATATCATTTTATACTAAACAAAACCAGAGAGACATTACAGTCTTGTGGAACATTCTGACGTAGTTTCAAACATTTTTGGGATACAAAATGAATTACATTTTTGGGATACAAAATGAATTAAGCTAAAACAAAGACAACAGCAGTAAATTATCTACCCACATACGAATCAGCAAAATCAATATTTATAAGAACATAAGATGAAGTATTTACGAGTGCAGATTAAAAATGATTCTGGTGTGGCAGCTAAGGATATGTGGGAAGAGACTAAACAAAAGAGAATACAAAAACTGAGAAAATGGAAGCTTTGTTATATGGACATGGATAGTAAGATACAAATGGTTAAAATGTTTTTAGCCCCATTAGTCTTACACAAGTCAGGCATATTTGTATCAACCACAAAAGAAGTTGTGGATAGCAATTAATAAATAGCTGATGGACTTTATCTGAGAGGGGAAGACGGCAAGAGCCAAGTGGGATAAGCAGATTCTTCCAGTAGAACAGAGTGAATTTGGATTACCCAGTTTGAAGGGAGCTACACAGTTAAAGCGTACATACATAGCACAAGCAAAAAACAAAAGTGGAAAGGGATGATGAGGAAACAGGGTGGAAGCGCAGGAAAGAAGGAGCGATTGGATGCAGGCCTTTAAGAAGAAGAATAACAATAATCATATAGAATGTTATATCAATAAAGTGGCAGAAATTATCCTAAAAACTAAGCCAACACGGGAATGGAGAAATGAGATTCTGCCGATAGGGATGACTGCAATTAGGGATGACTGCAATTAGGGATATAGAAAACAGGCAAGAAGAGGCTGGAATTTATTGGAGAAAACTGGCAAAGGAACCAAGGTACTGGGAGCAAATAACTTAAAGAAGGAAAGAAGATAGAATGGGAAGAAGCCAAGAATTTATCTGGACTTCAGGTTAGAGATTGCCTTCCCTATCAAGGACTGATAGAGTATAGGCAAAGAGGAAGAAATAGGGGGTCCTAAACGAAAAACTAGCACTGGTAGAGTTTAACAGAATCAAGAACAGAAGCAGCCATCAAAAAAGGATGAATTAGTAGAGCATACAAAATACTGCATGATAACCAAGACTCAAGAGTAGAATACAAAGGATTGGGAAGACAGACTGGATAAGAAAACCACAAAGAAACAATGGGGGGATATATGTATGTCTTTCAAATATGCAACAAAATCTAGAAGATTTAGGATTTTTGCTTAGAAATGTTTACACAGGTATTTTTATACTCAAGTAGACTCCAGAGAATTTTTCCTCAGGTAGATAGCAAATGTTGGAGGTATGACGGGGGAGAAAGTGGCAACTGGGAACATATTTTCTGGGAGTGCGGTGAGTTGGCAGACTAAGGATTCCCTGTGGGATACACTGTCGGAGATGCTGGGTGGGCAGATTGGTGTGAAGAGGGAGATGATTTTTCGGTACTTGCGTATTCTCACAACCAGATGTCTTACTCGCATAATGCAGACTGTTTTTCCGGGAAATGACTATCAGAAAAGCAGGGAAACTGAGAGTCTGTATGTGTTATTACTTCTTTGCACAACTTTTGAAATGAGCTTCCTAAATCAACAGTTGAGTAACAGTTGTGATTCTGGAAGGTCAAAGTACATGCTTGTTGCATCCAGTAGCTCCGACTTGAGCCATTTTCTTAAAATAATTTTGTCTCTGTATTCCCTAGGTATGCCATGAGGCTGCTGTTCTTGAAAGTCAGTCTCCTTTTTACATTTTTTCCTCATTATTACTCCACAAACCTCTTGTAGTACTTCCCTACCATTTGCTATGGCGGACATTGAAGAGAAATATCACTTTGTATTTCTGAAAGACGGACGGTTCTCCACGGTTTCCGAACAGTAGCACAATCCCAACATGGAAGTAGTCCACCATGGGGAAACCGTGTACTCAGCTTATAGTAGCAGCCATGCACTCAAGCTTTGATGCTAATATCTGAAGACTGAGTTGCTTGCAATCTGGTTGCGAAAACATGATATAACTGATAGTTTGCTGCCCCAAAAAAAACAGAGACAGCTTAGTTAATGTTCCTAAAGTACAGCCATATAACAGTATTGTGGAGAGAAACTGCATGTTGATTTCAGTGGCTAGTTGCCCAACACAATGCATCTGAAATTCTCCAGGTGCAACTAACACTAGGTAAGACTACAATCCAAACTGTAGCTTGCTACAGATCCCCCACCATATCCCAAGATTCTCACTACACCTTTCTAAACATACTGGAAAATATTAAGACACAACCAAACACCCTAATACTGGGTGATTTCAACTACCCTGCCATTAATTGGGAAAACTACTCGGGTACCAACTCCTTTTGTAAGCAGTTTTGTTGTTAATTGCTCAACTGCGAGCAGTTTTGCTGTTTATTGCTCCAACTGTGAGCAGTTTTGTTGTTTATTGCTCCAACTGTGAGCAGTTTTGTTGTTTATTGCTCCAACTGAGAACAGTTTTGTTGTTTATTGCTCCTTTTCCCAATGGTTCTTGAATTTCATAAATTCCAACGCCCTGGATCAACTAATCCATTGTCCCACCAGGGGCTCCAATATCCTAGACCTGGTCATTACCAACATGGGAGATAGATGCTCCACACCCCCTCAATGGTCAGGTCTGACCATAAGCAAATCACCTTTGACATCCCCATCGCACCCCCACCCCCCAGTAAGGAAACCTCCTTAAAAAACTTCTCCAAAGCCAACTTCATGCTATTGAAGTCAGAAGTGACAAACTTCACAACACCCATGCAGATGGGATCTGGAAGTTCGACTGCAGAACCTTACACTAAGGCACTGTACGAGCACATCCACTCGTGCATGAATCGTACCATCACAAACAGAACCAAAATGCTCTTCTCCAAAAAAAGGAAACCAATCTGGTGGTCCCCTGCTATAAACAAACTATACAACAGAACGAAGAAACTGCTGCAGAAAAAGAGGAAAATCCCAAGATGCAAAAAACTCCCTCACCAGCCTAAGTAAGAAGCTGAGATCCCTCATAAAATCCCCAAAACCTAGTTACGAAAATAAAATTGCCAAAGATTCCAAAGACAACCACAAGGCATTCTATAGTTATGTCAAGAATCTAAATACCAATGATCAGATATGCTCTGAGCTACAACAGAATGGCATTAAATACACGGATCCCAAGGATATTGCCAATATCCTGGCAGATCGATTTAGTGCCAACTTCACCCCCCTCTCACCCCCTAAAGGGCCCATCTCAATACCAAAAGATTGCCAAATTCCGATAATCATGGCCACACAGGTAGAAACCGCACTCTCCAAAGCTAAGAATACAGCATCCATGGGACCAGATGACATCTCAGGCTGTGTACTACATGAACTACAAAATGAACTGGCACCTCACCCAAGTGTCATGTTTAATCATAGCCTCACCTCAGGCTTCGTGCCCACTGAGTGGCGCACAGCTACAGTTATCCCGCTCCACAAGGGAGGATCCACCTTGGATCCCGGGAACTACCGTCCCATCAGTCTGACAAGCCTGATCTGCAAGGGCATGGAACTCATTATCAGGGAACTTATAAACAAAGACATTGGCAACCTTCAAACACTGGACCCCACCCTGTTTGAATTTGTGAAGGGCCGATCTTGTCTCCTGAATCTGATTGACTTCTTCGAATCAGTCTCCAGAGCTGTGGACGAGGGTAAGGTGGCCCACGCAGCCTATCTGGACCTCGTCAAGGCCTTAGACACCATCCCCACTCTGGAATCATAGATAAACTTACTAAGCTGGGCATAAATCCCTACATCACTCGGGTTGCCAACTGCCTTACTGACAGAACCCAGGCTGTAAAAGTAGCCAACTCCAAATCCAGCTCCAGACAAGTGACAAGTGGAGTACCTCTAGGGTTCAGTCTTGGGACCACTCTTGCTTGGCATCTACTTCTCTGAAGTACAGGCCAACACTAAGGGACTCTGGCTAACAAGGTTTGCAGATGACTGTAAACTGGGAGCCATTACTGAATCCCCAAATGATGTGGATATTCTACAAAAGGGCCTTACAGAAACAGATGCCTGGTGCCAGAGCCATGGGCTCAAGCTTAATGCCAAGAAATGTATACTCACCCCCTTTGGAAAAAAACATGTACCCATGAATTACCACATAGATGGCAGAACACTAAACATCGAAAGTGTGATGAGAGACTTAGGGACACAGGTGGACCGTGGTCTCACTTTCGATAACCACATTGCCACAACAATCAGGAAATCCTTCTATGTGGCACACCTCATCACCAAGGGCTTTTGATCCAGAAAAAAGGAGGTCATTGTCCCACTGTACTCATCCCTCATTAGACCCATTATAGAGCATAATGCCCCATTTGGTATGTACCTCACAAGACATCTGCAACAGCTGGAAAGGCCACAGAAATACCTCACTAAAAGAATCACAGGCCTAAAGCAGATGCCATATGCTGACCATCTAAAAAAAACTCCAGCTATACTCTGTGACATATCGTCTACTCAGAGGCGATCTCTGCTTAACATACAAGGCCATGCCAATCCCTGAGCTGTTGGACATGCTCCACTTAAAGAAATCCCAATCCCTCAAAAGCCACACGCTCCAGGGATCTAAACCTTGTCATGACAATAAACAAAACATGCTGGAGGGGTAGGTTACTGACCCAGAGACTCATTCAGTGTGAGATGAAGCTAGCAAGTATGGCTGGTGCCCGGCAACCAAGCTTATGTGACCAATTGAAAAAATAAGCCAGCACCACGAATGGATCCAAAGTTGGAGTTTATTGCACTGAAACTAGACCGGTTTCAGCTATTAAGCTTTCCTCAGTAGTTACAAACACAGAATGAAAATACTCCTTATATACCCTTCAAGGAAGGAATGACATCACTTCCTGTCAAAAAAGAAGAACCATTAATAAAATGAAAAATAAATGGTTACAAAACATTCAGAGAAAATATAGTCTACCTTAAACTGTACCATACTGTCATGAAACTAGTTAGGTAAAAAACAAAATATTACCTTAGTATAATGAAGATGATTTTGGCTGTATAAAATGTATCCAAAACACATTAAGAACATTCCGAAATCTCAGTTTCTGAGAATAAAAATAATATCATCAATATTCATCGGAACAGGATTTGAATAAGCATCATGATGATTTAGCCAATAGATTTTTGGCCAGGGGATATCATTGGAATACGATCAGTTCTGCTGCACAATGGAGTAATAACAAACCTAGGGATTCATTGCTAGTCTATAATAAACAAGTTAGATCTAATAATCTAGATACATGCAGATTTGTCACTACATATGGTAGAAACAGTCACAATCTCATTAATATCATAAATACACATTGGAATATACTCAAATCTCACCCTCTTTTGGAAGGATATTTAGGAGAACGATGCTACTTTTCATACAGGAAGGGCAAAACACTAGGTTCCCATTTTTCTTATTACAAAAGGAGTGGCATGGGGGACAATTCTTGTACGCAGAGAACATTAACAGGGGACAAACTAGTTGGCACATACCCCTGTGGTCATTGCAGTTTTTGTGGTTATATATTCAAAACCAAAAGTTTCACAAGCAGAAATACTGGTCATTTATATGACATAAAATTTTTTGGAAACTGCAGTTCGGACTGGATTATTTATCTAGCCACTTGTACCTGCCAGGCTTTTTATGTTGGTCAAACATCCAGACAATTTCGCATCAGGATATCAGAACATCTGGGTGACATTAGAAACTGCAGGATCACAAATGCACTATACAGACACACCATTAAGCATCCCACTGCCAAATTTTCATTCTGCATTATTGATAATATTATTGGAAACCGGGCATTCAAAACCGGATGGCATGACATTCTAAACAAAAAGGAGAAAAAATGGATAGTCAAACTTGGTGGGCTTTTCTCACCAGGGCTTAATGATAAAATGTGATTTATTATTCTAACATCTTATTTCAGCTTAATCAATGATGGTTTAAACAAGTGTTTTCCCATTGTAACCCCAATATGATCTATTGTTACTATAATAATTTTCTAGTGAATCTTATGACATAATGTGAGTTAAAGACCTTTTGTGCTAATCAAATTTTTATTTTATACAGCCAAAATCTTCTTCATTATACTAAGGTAATATTTTGTTTTTTACCTAACTAGTTTCATGACAGTATGGTACAGTTTAAGGTAGACTATATTTTCTCTGAATGTTTTGTAACCATTTATTTTTCATTTTATTAATGGTTCTTCTTTGACAGGAAGTGATGTCATTCCTTTCTTGAAGGGTGTATAAGGAGTATTTTCATTCTGTGTTTGTAACTACTGAGGAAAGCTTAATAGCTGAAACCGGTCTAGTTTCAGTGCAATAAACTACAACTTTGGATCCATTCGTGGTGCTGGCTTATTTTTTCAATTGACCCAGAGACTCCCCATACTCTGGAATAGACTCTCCATACATGCCAAGCAGAGCACCTCATTGGCCCTCTTCAAAAGGAACCTTGATGATTGGATGGGAGATAGGAAATTCACCCCGGGGATCATGTCAGTCGCCCTGCTAGACAAGGGACCAGAGAAGTAAATATTGTGGGAAGAAATATCCAAGGAATTGTTATGGCTAGGCTTGCATAGGCCCTAGGGCCGATAGCCTAGTACCAACCTATGAAATGTAAATTATAGAAAATATTTTACCGCAACAAATGCATTATGCCAGGTAAGAAATCTGGTTGCAATAACACGCAAGTGCCGATTTTTCTGAGCTATGACAAAGAATCGGAATTGCCTAGACATGGTAAGGCCTTGCCATGTCTAATTATGGTGGCTGCCAAAAAAAGCAATTACTAGAAAATGGAAATCAAAATCTAAACCAACTAGAATAGAAGCACTGAATATAATAAGCCATAAAACAAATGGAACTGAGACCTTTAGAAAAGGGTAGCAGCAAACTACATAGGAAAAAATGGGAATTGTGGGAACAATACATACAGGGAGGAATGAGGTTTAAAAGAAGGCAGGACTTAAAATGAGCCATGTAATGTTTGACTGAAAATGATTGGGTAGATTATTAATATTTGCAACTCGAAGTGTGTCAGTATGGTTTGTGATGTAAAATATTTGCAACTGGCAGTGTGTCAGTTTGGTCTGTGATGTAAAATGCTTGCAACTAAGATTGTGTCACTGTGGTTGCTTTCATTTTTATGAGTATAACTGCCTATGTCGCAAGTGATGGTTTAATAAAAATGTTTCCTATTAAAAAGGGAAGAATTTAATAATTTGTGTGATGCTGCTTACATTTTATATATGATCCTATTAAAAAGGGAGGAATTGAATAATTTGTGTAATGTTGCTTTATATATATATATCTATATATATATATATATATATATATATATATATATATATACACACACACATACATATACATACACACACACATACATACACACATATATACATATATGTATAATTATATATATATATATATATATATATATATGTATAATATGGGTTCCTATGAATCCGTCGACAGCCGAAACATCGACGCTTACCTCATCGACACCAAAGCATCGACTGTTCAGAACATCGACAATCCAGGTAGCGATTTTCCCCTTACAGGACCCATGGTAGCACTTGTTTCGCTAGTGCGACGCTATGGACAACGCAAATTCTCAACAGTCGCTACCATGGGTCCTAAGTGCTACCATGGGTCCTGTAAGGGGGAAAATTGCTTACCTGGATTGTCGATGTTCTGAACGGTCGATGCTTTGGTGTCGATGAGGTAAGCCGCTGTCGACGGATTCATAGGAACGTATATATATATATATATATATATATATATATATATGTATATATATATATATATATATATATATATATATATATATATATATATATATATATATATAACACACACACACACACACACATATATATATGTATATATTTATATATATATCTATATATATATCTATATATATATATATATATGCATCTATATATCTATATATATGCATACATATATATATATATATATATATATATATCAAAGCAAAAAAGCACGGGTAACCTTGAGTCCAAGGAAGCACCAGAAAAATATCCTTAACGCAAGTTTATTTAATAAAAAAGGCAAGCGTTTTCGCCACAAGTAATAAAGTAGCTTCCTCAGATAAAAAACTGCCTAAGCAGCCCGGTTATAAATGAAAATACAGAAGTGACTACAAAAATACATCACTTCGTGTAAATTACACTCTCCAAGGCATACAAACAAGATAAGGCAGATAATTCAAACTGCAAGAAACAATGGCAACACAATAAAAAAGAATACCCTAGTATTCATAAAAGAACACATTAATTCAAAGTTAAAATCAATACAAGTAAAAAATTAACCAGTAATTTACAACATTTAAGAAAAGCATTTATATGTATAAATTTAACTTGGTTATTAAAAAGAAAATAAAAAGAAAATAACGAGAAAGGGGGCATTCCTTCCTGTCCTCACAAAAGCCACCAAAAGTCCAAGAGTGCCTAAAAGTAAATAACTCTAAAGCATCTGGACTGATGAAGCATAATAAGTAAAGAATATATATATATATATATATATATATATATATATATATATATATATATATATATATATATGTATATGCAAATATAAGCATATGTAGATAAAACTGTCACAAGGTGAACAAGAAAATATATGTATAAATATATATTAGCAACCTTAGACACTCCATAAAAGGTTGCTACCTCAAGTAGCTCCTAAGTTTTAAAACCGCAGAAATATTACAATTTTCATTAAGACCTGGGAACCTGAATGCATCTAATTTAAGTTGCCATTCCAGTTCCCGGTTCTCTAAAATCAATGAAAAAGGGCCTCCTCTAATATTAACAGGGACGTGGTCAATTGCCATAAAATGGAAACTGTGCCCCGGATTATTGCTGATATGCTTAGCCAGAGCATTGTCACTCCTATTGTTCCTTATTGCATAGGCATGTTTGTATATACGCTCCCGGGCCTTACGGTCAGTCTTGCCTATGTAAAAAGCCGGGCAACATAAATTACAGATTTAGTCTCACAATTTAATTTATGGTAAATCTGATACTTTCTGTTTCTAACTGAAAAGGCATTCCCTGTTTTGACCATTCTACACTTATTGCAGAACCCACAAGGGAAAATCCCTTTCTGTCTACTAAAATTGTGTTTGGTCACATTCCTTTGTAATAGTTCTTTAAGATTATTACCCCTTTTGTAAACTACCCAGGGTTGTGGACCCAATTTCTCGAGTAAAAAAGGAGTACTGGAAATAAAATGCCAGTTCTTACAGATGATAGACCAAATAAACTGTTGAGTTGCTATTAAATGTAGTAATAAAACTTAGTGTAAAACTACGCTCACCTTGATTGGCAAGTTGCCCAGATACCAAAAAAGGTTCTGGGGCCGCAATGGGGGAAGACTGAATATCTAATGTTACACTTATACTAGCACCACTCTGGCTAAGAAGGTGTTTGTAAAAACCATCAAGCCTTTTCGAGTCAACTTCCTGGATGAGTTCATCTATTAACGTAGTGGGGTAACCACAGTTGCTAAATAGCCCTTTTAAAAAGTTACATTCTTGTTGAAAATCTGTCAAAGAACTGTACATCCTTCCTGCTCTAACGAGCTGTCCCTTCATTATCGACAGTTTCTGTTTAAACGGGTGGAAACTAGAAAAGTGAAGGAAGAAGTTACAGTACGTAGGCTTCCTGAATATAGTTGAAAAAAACTTGTTGTTAACAGGATCGTTAAATAGTTTAACGTCAAGGTAATCAATTTCTGATGTAGAAAACTTATATGTAAACTTAAGAAACTCTGTCGACTCATTTAAAGAAAGTACAAAATTAGCAGCTGTTTCAGTCCCACCCACAAAAATGATGAAAATATCATCAAGGAATCTGGTATAAAACCTGACAAATTGCATTAACTCTGGCTTATTCAAAAGAAATTGTTTCTCACAATAAGCAACGAAAAAGTTTGCAACACTCGCACCACAGGGTGAGCCCATGGCAATACCCTGCCTTTGGAGATAAAAATCTTTATCAAAAATGAAAAAATTAGATGCAAGTACAATATCGAGTAACTCCGTAACAATATCAATTTCAAACTTAGGAGCATTTAACTCAGCCATTAATAAGCCAATCCACTCAACAGCTTCTTGGTGTGGGATGGAAGTATATAAATCAACCACATCGATTGTTAGGAAATTACTCATATTATCATACGGAACATTATTGATGTTACTCAAAAAAGACCAAGAGTCTTTACAAATGCCAGGAATAAGTTTGAGGTATTTAGACAAAATACTGTGTATAAGTCTGGAACAGGGATGAGTCATGGACGATCTACCATCCACAAGGGCTCTCATTGGCGGATTGAGAATGTCCTTGTGGATCTTTGGGATGCCAAACATCACCGGAATTTTAGGGGAAATGAAGTATCAATATCAATTTTACCCGCCAAGAACAGGTCCCTAAAATAACCCCTAATTCTGCGGTGGGCACCATTAACCTCATTTAATGAGGCCATACAATAAGCAGGAGTATTCAAAATCAAGGACATCTTCTCTTTATATTGGAGGTCATCCAGTATCACAAGGCCACCCCCCCTTATCCGGTTTTACCACCCTAACCGGTAACTCACAAAGGTGGTTCAGTCCTGCGAGTTGTTCTTTAGTGATATTAAACTTGGACGGACCAACCTTACTTTTGAAAGGAAGAGAACAAATGTCTCAAATCAACTTCACACAAACTTTCAAATAAGTGAAGCCCAGCATGGAGAGGGGGGTTGAAAGAACTAAGTAGTTTTAAACCAGAAAACCCTTCAGTTGAGTCATTACTATACAACAATTTCAGATTTAATTTGCGGGCAAAACATTTCAGGTCAATAATGACCTTAGCCAAATCCCCTTGCCTACTGTGAACAAAAGTGTTGCCAAAAGACAACAGTTCTACCAAGTCAGCATCAAGGACCACATTAGAAAAGTTGTAAATCGTAAAGTCACCTTTCCTGTTAGTTATAATATTAGGGTATCCATCTTGTGGTAAAGCATCAACAGCTGGCCTGATCATTAGTTGTTCCGGTTCCTGTTCTTGTACACGTATGGCCTGTTGTTTCGTGGGCCTAAAAAATCATTTTTATTTCTGGTATTAGAAATGTAATTGTTAAAGGCAGCTTTTTTATTTGCTTTAATCCTGTTACTCTGT